>NW_024097778.1:0-206927 GCF_016545835.1 Crotalus tigris | reverse complement strand
AATGTAGCATATTGTTTTAAATATTAATGGTATTGTATTATATATAGGATTCAAGTACAAAGTAAAATGATTGTTCCTTCCAATTCTGCAAGCACAAAGCATTTGTTTCTAGTCTGTTCCTACCATGGACAAAGTTCACAGGCTCTCAGAATGGCAGAGACTATATTACTTTATATCAGCAATGCCAAGTCATAATTTTAGAGTTTTTTAAACTGGGTAGTACAACTTGTGACAGGATCAGACCAAACTCTCAAAAATTAGAGTCCTTGTAGAAATTATTTTTCCTTTAAAGGTAGATTATAGACTCCATCTAACTTTCAACATCTAATATTTTCTAAAGTACATTTATACAATCATAGCAGTATTGACAAATATTTAGATACTGGCATGTGGAATTTCTGCTTCTCTGAGATTTTTTCAGATATCGCTTTACATATTATATATATGGAAGGAATAAAGTTTCCTTCCCTTTATTGTCCACAATTTGGTTTTGTTCTTGAGCAGATTGTATCCTGCTGATCTATCAGCACATGATACAATTCTTATAGATATTATATACAATCATGAAATTTGATACAAGCATTCCTCTCCAGATGTCACTGAACTTTACTTTCATTCCATTGCTTCTGTGTTGTAACTCTAGGTATGTATGTATGTATCCTATGAGATAAGATAGGCTTCTAGACTCCCTCTGTCCTGTTTCTAAGATAGCAGTGCTGCTGCCACTTCTGTGATTTACTAAACCTCACCTAAAACTTGAGGATTCAAGCCTAACGGCTGCATTTCTAGAAAAAGACAATCTTTTTTTCCAGAAGTTTCCCTTTTTCTCTTTCAGAACCAGAAAGGGGTGTATACACCCTATAGTCTGCCACATCATTAATATCATTCTCCAGGCTAAGTGAAAAAAACAACTTCAATTTATTAATGGTCAGCAAAGAAGAATCAGAAATAAATTGTAATATTAAAAATAATAAAACAAAATTAAGATTTTGTCAGATTGAGCTAGCCAAATTTTTAGGGATCTTAATTATTCATTATATTTAATTAAAACTGTTCAATGAATGCTATGGAAGACCTGATCAGGTATTTCCCCAGGGTAATACTTATAAAGTGCATTTAGCATAAGACTGAGTCACAGGAAAACCAGCTTGAGTTACAGACTTGAGTATGTTTCACTCTGAAAAGAAAGGTGTCTGGATTTATCATCTCTACCAGCAAGTTCAATGCTTTTTGATGATGGGATTCTTATTCCATAGACCAGTCACTGACAAGATGAACAAAGAAAAAAAAAGTTTGTTCTGAGTGTATGGAAGACACAAGAAGAATATTTGGGAGGACAAAGAGGGTTGAATTTCTGAACAATTTACAAAATCCCTCAAAATCAAGTTTTGGATGAAAAAAAACCAGGTAAGGTTACTCATATTATCATTATATGGGTGGATCTATTCTGAGAATTAAATTCATATTCCTTTTTCTAATTTTTAAGCCTGAGTGAGCAGAATCTCTTAACAGGCCAAGTTTTCTTACTCTTCATACCCATGAATATCTCACAACCTGGAGGAAAATTTATAGACCTTCTAAGATATTTCAAAACATACTTGTGAAATTCCTGCTAATCAGATCTTCATCTGAAACCTTCTCTTGTGGGGTTCTGTTGTTTGATTTAAAATCTCAAGTTCAAATCACTTTCTTATTTTTCAGCCATCAGCTCAGGATTTCAAGTCTTCTCATAGCAGTTATCTCCTGCTGGGAGATTTCCTCCTCCTTTCATTTGTGATTTCTGCTTCCTTCAAACACTGATATTCAGGTCATTTTGTAAATAAAACTCAGCTTTAATTTACTGATTCTCCAGAATCAGTTATCAATCATGGCTGAGCTCTGTCAAATCTCTCACAGTGATTTGATATGAACCTATCTCTATCACTGATATTTGTTATTCTATTTACCATCCAATTTTTATTTATTTTTTTATTGACTTCTCGACTCATATATTAACAAAGACAGTTTCTTGCACTTGACATTTCAACATTTAAATTAAAAGACATGCAGAGTCTCAGAATCATGTTGTTGGCCTTCTTGATTAACTTACAACTTAGTAAAAAATTGTTTATTATATATAAAAAGTCCAAAAATAAATTATTAAAAAAAGCAAAGGATTTAAAAAAAAATGAGGGGCTATGAGATTAATTAGATATATAGTTGTTCTTTTTTTCTACCTGAGATACTTTTTGCTCAAGAAAAAAATGTGTTCTCAGATCAAAGAAAATGTTTAGAGTGTTGAAACATTAGTACATGTTTTGTGATCTTTTTGTTACATAAAGCCCTTCTTCTTTCATTATTGCAATCAGTGACCAATCCAAGAAACACCTTACATAGACATAAAACTAATATTGATTAATCAGTTAAGTAAACAGGTTAGTCAGACAAACTACTGAACATCTTACATATAAGATGACAAAATTTGGCTATAGTTAAAGAAATGGAATCATTTCAATATGAGAGTAAACATTTTAAGAAGAACTGGTCATTGTGACCAGGATAGTTAATTATGTCTTGCCTAATAGCTTACAGCAAGTGTTAATGTAAAATGAATAGTATAATAAAATATGTTTGATGTTTTCAATGACTCCTTCATCACATGGGCAGGAATGAAATGTATGGTATTTGATTTAATCATAATCACAATCACAATCATAATGTTGGAAGGGACCTTGGAGGTCTTCTAGTCCAACCTCCTGTTCAGTCAGGAAACCCTATACCATTTCAGGCAAATGGTTGTTCAGTCTCTTCTTAAAAATTTCCAGTGTTGGACAATCACAACTTCTGGAGGCAAGTTGTTCCACTGATTAATTGTTCTAACTCTCAGAAAATTTCTCCTTAGTTCTAGGTTGTTTCTCTCCTTGATTAGTTTACATCTATTGCTTCTTGTCCTGCCTTCAGGAGCTTTGGAGAATAGCTTGACTCTCTCTTCTTTGTGACAGCCCCTGAGATATTGAAACACTGTTATCATGTCACCCCTCATCCTTCTCTTCATTAAACTAGACATACCCAATTCCAGCAACCGTTTTTTATGTTTTAGCCTCCAGTCCCTTAATCATCTTTATTGCTCTTCTCTGTAATCTTTCTGGAGTTTTAACATCTTTTTCACATTGTGGTGACCAAAACTAGATGCAGTATTCCAAGTGTGGCCTTACCAAATGGTATTAACACTTCATGTGATCTTGATTCTATTGCTCTGTTAATGCAGCCTAGCACTGGGTTGGCTTTTTTGGCAGCTGCAGCACACTGCTGGCTCATATTTATGTGATTGTCCACTAGGACTCCGAGATCCCTCTCACAGTTATTACTATCGAGCAAGGTACCAGCTATATTGTTTCTGTGCATTTGGTTAAGTTACACCAATATAATTTGAGCTTGAGTTTCCTTTCAATCGGTATAGCATTCAGTGGTCCTGTGTCCTGGTTCGTTCCTGATTCTAGACCAATGACAGAACTTTAAGTCTTCCTTACAGACCAGGATGGACAACTTCTGGAACAACTTCCCTATATGCTGGTAATATGTTGACAGGATAGCAGATCATGGCTTGTCACTGCTCTTGTTATCTTGTCCATTACTGGCTCTCCAACCTGGTTCACTCAACATTATATTGATTAGGTGGTTGATTGCTATAGGAAACTGTTGCTGCCCTACTCCCTAACCTACCTGGAAGGTTGACTTAAAAATACTAAAGACAATATATTGCCACTGGTGAACTAATATGCCAGATACAGAGAAGTAATAGATAGATGGAGAGGTAAGTCACAGTGAGTCCTCTCACCTCTAATGGCAAGCTGCTTGAGCTGTGTCATATGGGAGCATCAGACTTGCTGTCTGTTACTCAAGGAACAAAACTTGCGCTTTACTACTGATAATGACATCTCTCTCTCTTTCTCTCCAATTCATCCATCCATCCATTCTTGATGGCTTCCACAGTGGAAAAAAAACAATAAACGAAACTTCCTTGGTACATTCACCATAACGTTTATTTATTTAATCTAAGTTTATAATCACACACAACTCAGAGCACAATATTAAATATGTATCATACAATCACAACCCAATAAATCATCCACAGTTATTACGAAACAAAGGCAAAAAGAAAAAAAAGATAGATATGAATCACTGTAGCTAGATCCTCCTGCACTAGTGAAGCCTCAGTTGGTGCAGTAGCCAAACTGAACAAATGTTCCTCTAATAACAGCTTTCAGTTTCTGCTGAAGCAGGGGCTGTTAATGCAGAAGGACCTCCAATTTGCAAACCTTTTTCAAGTAGTGCATGACCATCAAAAGTATCCACTAGTATCAATAAATAACCACAGTGAACAATCAGTCATGCCATCTTATTAGGGTTCAGCTTCAGTCTGCTGCATCCAGACTTTTTCAGCCTCCAAACACCAGGATAAGATGACAATATCCCCTATTCCTATAGCTTAGGGTAGTGATGTAAAGATGGTTATCATCAGCATAGTAATGCTGTTGCATCTTAAATTTTTGAATGGCATCTCCCATATAGAAAGGGGGGGGGGGGTTGAAAGCATTGAGCCATATCAGGCACTGCCAAGCTGACTTCTTATCTCCTGTCAATATTGACTGAATTCATCCACTGAAGAATGAGTAAAACCCAAGTAGAACCCTGAAGAATGAGTAAAACAGTACTCCCAGTATTAAATTCCTGCAGATGATCTAGTAAGAGATTACAATTGATGGTAGCAAAAGTTGCTGGAAGATCCAAAAAGACTCAGGAGAGGTGGAATAATTCAGTACACAGTATATGCCATCTAGGAGAGTGAGCAATGTTATCTTAATCCCATGCCCAGGCCTGAAATTTAACTAAAAAAGATCCAGATAATATGCTTGTTTCCATGTTGTTCTATAGCTGGCCTGCCACTATCATTTCAACAACCTTCTCTGAAAAGGCAAGTTTGAAACCAGTCAACAGTTATCTAACACCACCAGATCCAGGGACATTCTCTTTCAAGATTGCAGGAAATATCCTTTCTTAGTTGAAAAAGCCACCCAGAGTCATTTTGATATGGGTAGCAAATAAATTTAATAAATAAAATAAAATAAATAAAAATCTTTGGCCCATTCCTATATTCAAGAATTACATCATACAGTAAGCATACATTTTCACCCCATATCTGAAAGACAGCAGTTAAATTGTATTCATTGAAACGTATGTCATCACCTATAAATTTTCTATTTCTATTTAATTTTAGCTGATCACTAATTAAAGTACTGTCTGAAATTCATGATTATTTTAAAGAAAAAACAAAAACAGAAAATCTAATCTTTCCTTTGGAGTCTTAGAGGAGAAACCTTTTACTTTCAAAACTATATTTGTTAATTAAAGCAGCTCCAAGTTTCTGCCTAGAAATCAGTCTGTATAGAGAAAAACCATTCTGTTTGACTGGTTTTGCATGTATAGCTGACCTTCTAAGGATCTATTAAGAGAAAATACTTCACCATTTAAAGAGTGCCAATTATATGACTACATTAAAAAGAGAGAAAGAGAGAGAAAGATATGGAAATTGTAAGTCAGGAACTCTACCAAAACAGCAAGGGCTTTCTGGGCCTCCTCTGCCTCTAATCTCATGTAAGCTTTGATTTCAACTCAGAGTTTTAACTAAATTCTCTTTCCAACTTGCCTCATCCCACATGAAAGAAAGGCTGCCTTGAATGAAGAAGTCTCAAGTTCTTAAAAGGCAGAAAGAGGAATGTTTACTCTAAGTGGAACATTGTGGGGCTCTTCGTAGGAGTTTTAATGGCATTTTCCCTCCAGCTGTATTTATTTATCTTTATATTTCAAATAAAAATTACATTTTCTTTTCAGAAGCCATCTATAATTAACTTTTCAGCTGATAGTGTTAGGCGTTGACAGAATAGCTAAACACATACAGGAAGAAAATGAAACATTTGGTCCAAAGAAAATTGGCCTGCAAATCCCCAGAACTGTAAATATGGCCAGGTCCAGAAGTAATCAGTTACACTGAGAAAGACCACCAATAATTACATATGGATCTTGACTCATTGTAATATTCATCTTTATTATGATTTAGACTTAATTATCAGGAAATTTGATTTCAGTTATAATCTATAATGAACTATGTTCCTCTATGAAATCAGCAACCTTTTGATTCATACTCCAGATACATTGATTTCTTGGTCTCAGTAAAATAATCCTTCCTGTTACTTACATTTAATTACATTTTATTATTGTTCCTTCTTAAGTCCTATTCAGCTTGATTGGTCATCCCCATTTCTACAGAAACTAATATATTAACTAACAACCCCACAGTGAAAGAAAACTCTGACTGTCAGGAGAAGTGAATGTATTCTGGAATACGTGGGACAGGCATCTTATTTTGGAGGAACCATACGGTTTGTTCAAAGTTCAAAATATTTAACATATTTCAGATGTGGGCAACATGGTGCTCACAGGCACTAGTACAACCAAGGACAACTATTTTTGACCCCATCAACTCTGTGTCCCATATTGATTTATTTAGATTTCATGAGAATATACTTGCTGGATCAGCAAGAATTCCAGTACACTTCAATGCATTCCAATGAATTCTCCAATGCATTCCAGAATTTTGTTTCTCAAACGGAATGCCTCTGGGGTGCTTGTAAGTAGAAGAAGGAAGTATAACTCCACACACAATTGTTTCTCTACAATTCCCTCAATCCAGAGGTAACACTAAATCTTCACTATTGTCAGCCCTTGATAGACTTGTCCCAAAGCCATCTAAATTAGTTATCACTCTACCTTAGAAACAGAAATGAACATCGCCCCCTATAGCCAGCAACGACTAGCAGAATAAAATCCACAGGGATTCCTTACCTTTAGTATATCTTATGGTACTGAATTTCAGAGATTAATTTTGTATTATGTGAAGTGCTTTCTTTTCTCAGTTGTAAATCTCTTTCAATCAAATTTATTGACTGACCTCTAATCCTCATGCTTTAGAAAGTGAAAAATTCTACTTATCCCAGCTTTTTCCTGCCATAAATGACTTTATGTTTAGTTGTTTTGTTGTTTTGATTTAATTTATATTACACATTTTCTTCACAAGCTGAAACTGGTGCATATACCACTCTCTCCTCAAGTATTTTTTTTTATTCAAAGTCACACATTAACCTTTCATGAGTCTATCCGAGTCCAACATTTAACCACTACATCACATCAACTCTTTATATATATCAAGTGCTGTTTTTCCAAGTCAAAGAATCCCAATTTAACTTTTTCTCAGTTGAAGATATTTGAGCCTTTTTGACCTTTGGGTTACTCTTTTCTGCTCTTTCTCCAACTTTATCCTTTTTCAAATGTAATGAACAGATGATATTCTACCTGTTTATATATAATAAACATATAGAATAGTTTCATTTGCAATTCTTTACCTTATTATCTTCATTCATTCATTCATTCATTCAGTTATTCTTTAATGTGGATTTTCTGCTTTTTGTATCTTCTATATACTTGACTTGACACAAGTCAACATCCTGAATGAGCCAGGGGCATCCTGAAGAGATCCAGAGAGATAATGTTGACAAAAATATGCAAGAATAGTTATGTAAGTGAAGAGGGATGAAACATTCTGTAAGTCCCAGGAAACCAGATAGTATTAAAAGGAGGCTTAGATAGGCTCCTCCTTGAATCACTAGGATAGTAGAGTGTGGTGGTCTCCCATGGAGAATGAGACACGCACGCAGGTATCTCAGGATGAGAGCCCAGAGCTGACTCCAACACCCTCTTTTATTGTTACTAAGGTTTTTACATCACACAGCGTAATCAAAAGACGTATATAGGGGTGGTTACAATATATCAAATAACAGACACTCTTCAGATGCAAGGCTACGCAGGTGTTCTTATCAGACTCTGTCCAAAAGGCTGATGAATGCATCCTGTGTTTGGAGCAGTCCGCCTGCTATCTCAAGGCCCTTGTGGGAGATGCCCATGGACATATTTGTGCAATTAATCCCACAGTAGAGGGAATAATAGTAGTAAAGTTGGAAGGGACCTTGGAGGTCATCTAGTCCAACCCCCTGCTCAGGCAGGAAACCCTACACCATTTTGGACAAATGGCTGTCCAGTCTCTTCTTAAAAACCTCCAGTGTTGGAGCATTTACTGCTTCTGGAGGCAAGCTGTTCCACTGATTAATTGTTCTCACTGTCAGGAAGTTTCTCCTTAGTTCTAGGTTGCTTCTCTCCTTGATTAGTTTCCACCCATTGCTTCTTGTCCTGCCTTCAGGTGCTTTGGAAAATAGCTTAATTCCCTCTTCTTTATGGCAGCCCCTGAGATATTGGAATACTGCTATCATGTCCCCCCTTGTCCTTCTCTTCGTTAAAGGGAATTAAAATACAGTCAGATTCTGTTAATATAGCCTACTTCAACAAAATATAACTAATCTTTCTGTGTAGTTGGTTTTCTGATCGATTTCAGCATACTCATATATTAAAATTGGTTATAGGACCCCACATTCATGTACATTTAATTGTTTGTCTGTTTTTGCAGCGGCCCCCCAGTCCTTAGAATGGGTGACTATTTGGGTTCTATCAAATCAGTCAAGTGTTATGAAAGCCCATTTATTCTGTCTGATTTTCCCTGAACATATTTTATTGCTTTGTTCTGAGTTTTATCTGTTACAAAGTCTGATTTAGATGGTACCATGTTTTAAACTCCAAAACTTTATGGATTCATTATGTTCTATTCTATTAACCCAGTTTTAATTGCATGTGAATTTATTTTTGCAAGCTACCTTGGGAGAGTATCTACTCTTGAAGGTGGCCTTTAAAAATTAATAAAATCAGTGATACAATGAAATAATTAAATAGTGGAATTTCTCTTCTCTTTATGCAATATAATACTCTCCCCAAATCATACCCATGTATCAGTATTCAGACAAATGGCTGGGGAATTATTGTTTTTAATTAAACTCCTCTTCTATACCCACGTTCCCATGTAAAAGTTCGATAGCCCAAATGGCTTTTCATCTGCCTAAGTGGTTAATTCAGTGGAATGAGTCTCTAGGAATGCATTTCCCTCCTATAAATGCAGGAATTTAGTATTAGTCCGAGCACTGCTTAAATGAATTTGCTGATCACAGCTCCAAGTCACATTGCCTTTATTCACACCATCAACTAAGCACACATAATTTGGCACATGGAATGGTGCTTGCTCAAAGAATGCCCAAACATTAAAGGTGTATAGAGAGAAAGTTCAGCTTCCTTACATGTTCCTGGAGAATCCATTTTCAGGTGAAATATAAAGTAAAACTTTATTAGCAGAGAGCTAATTGTCAATCTGGCTTCCCAGAGAGAAGACTGAGAGTTGTGGTTCAACATGGACTTATCTCTTCAAGGAATACATGAATGTTCTGCTATTCAAAGGAACTCAACAATTCTTTTCTACTTGGGAATATAGGTAGAAGAAGGATCATAATAGCTTCATGGAGGGTGGTGGTAGGGGAATCAAAGTATTCATCATGTTACCGTAGTAATCTTTGTAATAGTCTTGTAGATGAAGAAAAAGTGTACAGTTGCCTCAAAGATTCATGCACCTTGTATTTCCTCTGTAACTGGTAGTTGAATTTACTATGTCCTGAAGTCATGCCAAGCAGCTGACACTTCTCCAGTATGAAGCCCCATGGATTCAACTAAAATAATACAAACATATTTTATACAACATCCATTACATAAGTAATGTATAAATATACAGTGATATTCTTCATCATTCAATTCATATTTTGCCTTTTAACCCAGAGGGCACTCAAGACAGCTACATGAGAAAGAGAGAAAACTGCATATATTCATAATTAATCAATTGCTCAGAATATAGCTAGAATCTCATTTTTATTAAAAGGCTGACCAAATCATGCCCCTTGTGTTTCCAATTCCCCATAAAAGGGACATGTTTTTGGTTAGTTTCTCTTATAGAAGGAGCAAAAAAAGTTTCTGTAAAAATTCCCAAGGTGGAAATAGCAGTTGCTTGCCTACTTAACTTTTTTCTCTTTTAAGAATTGCAGTCAGGTGATCATTCCTAGGAAGAAATGACAGTGGAAGAAAAGCTCCCATGGTGCTTTGACTCAACAGCTAGGCATGAGGGCTTTTTTAAAGCCACTACTTAAAGGCATGTTCCAGGGAGGTGGAGGAAGGGGGGAAATGACTGTGCAATCAAAGCCTCTCTCATTTTTGACATGTGTTGCAGCTGCCATTTTGATTTTTGACTCCCCTGTGACTACTGTTTTCAAGATATGAGATGTTTTATCTCATCTTTCCTCACCTGCAAAGTCCAAAACAAATTCACAAGTTCTGTTTGTATACAGTATACCCTATTTAAAGTAATGATGTATTTGCTTTCCCCATAAATTAAAGGGGGGCAAACCAGATTTGAATGCAGAGGGATGAGTGCAGTTGTTTTATGCTTGTCCATTGACAAGAAGTAAGGAATAACTGCACATAAATACTTTCAGATGTACATGGTGCCCTAATAGATCATTAATTGCTGCTAATGAGCCATTGTCAGTATTAGAAAGATTCCTTAGATAGTTTGCCCAGCTATATCTACACTTTTGGATAAGTTCTTTAAGGATTCCATCTTGGTTTCCTGAGGGTTTTTTTTTAGCCTCTGATACCATTTATTCTGTATACTACAAAGCAGAAGAGATTATCCCTTAATTAAGTGCTTTTTACCCCTGTGACATCTTTGAGTACACTGGCTTTTCATTAAATTATTTTTTTCAGCAACTTTGACCAGTCAAATTAGCTATTCAGCTAGTTACAGAGCTTAATAACAGTGAATATTTTTACATGACTTTGAGTCATTATTTGAAATCTCTGCTGTAGAAAATGCTGAAATTCAAAAATAGAAAACATGAAATGAATTCATGGTTTATTCAATGCATGATCCAGTTTATTCTTATAATATCAAAGTACATTATTATTGTTTATTATTCTTAACACCAAGAGTAATTGCAATGTTCAACCAAATAATATTTTAGTAGTTATTTAATTAACTAGCCAATTAATCTAAATATTGAGTCAAGACATCCAATTTGCAGTAACATAATTTAAACAAAAACTATTGACTAATTTTTCTTCAATCCAAATTTTATACTGAAATTTTCAAGGAAGATAATTTACACTGTAACAAGCAAGTAAGAATCCATTGCTTGTTAGAAAAGATTATATCTAATATTTTTGTTTCTTCATTTGTGAGTTAAAAATGATTCTGTTTCTCACTAATGCTTTATTCGTAACACCGTTCTATTTTGTATTTTTGTTCATTTTTTTAAAAAAACTCAAAACAGTTTTTTGAGCATATTTTCAAAATGTTTCTTGTGTCTCATAATATACATTTAAATATGCATTTTTGAAAGGTTACATTGGTGAGAAATGTATCGCAATGTCCAGAAAACTAGAAAATTTGGTGGATAGCTAATTGCTATCATGAGTCTGAGATACCAGAGCACATAACTCTTTATTAGAGGAGTTTTCACTAGGAGTAGAAGAATAGAAAAGAAAATAACTGTTTATTATCCTTTTTGCTAGTTGGAAAAAGAGTTTCATTGTGACAAAATTTTATTATTGTAAGGCTGCCACTTACTTGTTCATTTTTTTTGCCTTTATTTTCTTCTTTCCTCATCTCCTCTATCAAGTCTTCAACATAGTCAACTTGTATAGTTCTATCTCACTAGAGTTAGCAGTTGGCACATGAAGTTCATAGATAACTTTATGAAGTTCTGAACTGTTTAGGTTTCCAGAGCTTTTGTGTGCCATCTGCAGAGTCTGAGGCAGCTCACAAAAGGAAAGTTACTGTAAATACAAAGGTAAAAATACAAAAAGCTCAGAAAATCACTAACTCACATTAGTTAGTTCTCACCCAAAATTTGCAGTATTGGTAGAAAATATCATAAGATTTTGGTAATCTCATGACGTTAATATTATTATTATTATGGATCATCGCACAGTCAGCCAGATGTTCAGACTGGATTTGGCATTTAATCTACCTATCGAGTCCTTACCAAGGACCTGGGATAGGCAGATGTGGATGTTTGATGGTATTACAGATATCGTCGCAGGATGGAAGCAGTTCCTAGTAAGGCCGCCTTTTGCAATTGACTAATAGCGAATTTGTCAATGCCAATGGTGTTCAAGTGGTGCTCCAGTTGTTTTGGGATTGCACCCAAGGAGCCTATGACTATTGGTACTACCCTTGCTTGCTTTTGCCACAGTCTTTCTATTTCTATTTGTAGGTCTTTGTATTTTGTTATCTTCTCCAGTTCTTTCTCTTCTATTCTGCTGTCTCCAGGCACTGCCACGTCCACTATCCAGACTTTTTTGTCTTTCTTATCGACAATTGTTAAGTCTGGGGTGTTATGTTGCAGGTGCTTGTCTGTTTGAATTCTGAAGTCCCAGAGCAGTTTAATTTTATCATTTTCTATGACTTTCTCTGTTTTATGATCCCACCAGTTTTTGCTTACAGGTAAATGGTATTTTTTGCAGATCTTCCAATGCACCATTGTTGCTACTTTGTCATGCCCCTGCTTGTAATCAGTCTGTGCAATCTTCTTGCAGCAGCTTAACAAGTGGTCCACTGTTTCTTCAGCTTCTTTGCATAGGCGGCACTTACTGTCTTTTGCTGTCTTCTCAATTTTGACTTTATATGCATTTGTCCTTAAGGCTTGGTCTTGTGCAGCCAGAATTAGTCCCTCGGTCTCTTTCTTCAATTTTCCTGCTCTTAGCCATTGCCAGGTCTTGTTATTATCTGCTTTCCCAGCTATTTTTTTAATATATTGGCCATGTAGTGCTTTGTCTTCCCATGCCTCTATTCTGTTCTTCATTTGGTCTTTCTTGTAGGCCAGTTTGGTCTCTCCAGTAGTCAGTAAGCCTTCCTGATATACTAATTTCAGTGCATCTTCATCATTGTTCTTCAGATATTCTTCCAAAGCCATTTTTTCTTCTTCAACCATCTGATGTACTTGTAGCATTCCACGCCCACCTATTTGCCTTGGTAGATAAAGTCTATCAATGTCACTGCATGGATGAAGGGCATGATTCATTGTCATTATTTTTCTGGTCTGCCTATCCATTGCTTTTAGTTCTGCTTGAGTCCAGTCCACTATTCCAGCTGTGTACCTAATGACTGGGATTGCCCAGGTGTTGATTGCCTTTATGGTATTTCTTCCATTGAGTTTGGACTTTAAGATCTTCTTCACTGTCTTGATGTATTCACCTCTAATCTTTTTCTTGACTTCAGTGTGCTTGATGTTGTCAGCTTGAAGGATACCCAAGTATTTGTAGTACTCTTCCTCATCCAGACTCTTAATGTTATTTTCGTGGGGCATCTTGATTCCTTCAGTTTTCACTATTTTTCCTTGTTTGATAGTAAGTGTGGCACATTTGTCCAAGCCAAACTCCATTACAATATCTTGGCTATATATACGGACAGTGTTGAGCAGCGATTCTATTTCAGATGATGTTTTTCCATACAGCTTCAGATCATCCATGTAAAGGAGGTGGGATAGTCTAGCAGATGTTTTTGATGTTTGATAACCATGTCCTGAGTTATTCAGTATTGTCGACAGAGGAAACAGTGCAATAACAAATAGTAATGGTGATAATGAATCTCCTTGAAATATTTCTCTCTTGATATTAACCTCTCCCAGCCTCTCACCATTGATCTGCAACTGTGTCTTCCATTGTGCCATTGATCTTTGCACAAATTTTCTGATGTTTTTACTGACTCCTGTTATTTCTAGGCACTTGATTATCGAGTCATGTGGCAGAGAGTCAAATGCCTTTTTGTAGTCAATCCATGCCACATTCAGGTTGGTCTTCCTTTTCTTGCAGTTTTCAAGATCATTTTATCTATTAGGAGTTGATATTTTGTTCCTCTGCTATTGGGGCAGTTTCCTTTCTGCTCAGGTGGAAAGAGAGTGTTTTCAACTAGATGTTGTTGCACTGCATAGCTACTACACCAGTTAGTAATTTGAAAGTTGTTGGTAAACAGATAATTGGCCTGCAGTTGCCTGGTGTTGCCCCTTTTGCTGGATTTTTCATTATTAGGTAGGTTTTCCCAGTTGTTAGCCACTTTTCAATTTCTCCTCCTTGTAGTATATTGTTGAACTGTTTGGCAATGAGTGGGTGTATAACAGTTAGATGTTTCAACCAAAACCCATGCAGTTCATCTTCACCTGGTGCTGACCAATTTTTGATTTTCCTTGCTCTTTTTTCTACCATTTTTGTTGTTATTACTAGTTCTTTCATTTCAACTTCTGTTTTATTTGCATCCACCTCTTTTAACCAAGCCGCATCCTTGTTGTATTTCTTTGGGTTATCCCATATCTGCTTCCAGAACTGCACTGTTTCTTCCTTGTCAGGTACTGACTGATTAATTGCAGTTTCTCCATTGATGGATTGGTAGAAACGTTTCTGATTGGATTGAAATTGGAGGTTCTGCCTATAGTTTGCAATTCGAGCGTCATATCTACTGATTTTCCTGGCTATAGCTGTTATTTGTTGCTTTATTATTTCCAGTGCTTCCTTGATCTTCCTTGTTTCTAAGTGGTATTTCTTGATTAGGTATTCTTTGGTCTTCTTGTTCTTCAGCTTCTTTTCTTTCATCTGTTCTAGCTTGCTTGCATGTGATCTTAACTTGCTGATCTTATTTTCTACTCTAACCTTCCATTTTTGTGGTGCACTGTTTGTTTGTTTTTCTTCTTTGTTGATTTTGCATCCCAGGTATTCTGTTATAACTGCAGCTGTGCTGTACATTAGTTGGTTTGTTTCTTGCAGTGAATTGGTGCTTATACTTGATATTGCAGTATTTCCGTCTTTTAATGCTTGTGCTAGCTGTTTCTTTGGAACAAGCTTCAATGCAGTTAGCCTTATTCTGTTGTTTTTGTGCTGTTCTAGATGCTCAGTTATTCTTTGTTTCAATTCTTTTATTTCTTTAGTTAGAGGGTTTTGTTCTTCCTGAGGAAAGAGGTGCCTGGTTTCCAAATGAGAACAGTTGTATATCTCTGCTGGATTCCTTCACTGCCAACTCCCCCTGGTTTGCCTCTACATTCTGAATTACTTCTGGTAAGGCTTTGATTTCTTTGCCCTGGGTAAACCTTTGCAGTTCGTCCAATTCTGTTTCTGTGAATACTTTATTTCGTGTTATAAATCGGCGTTGATCTGCTAGTCTCTGTTCTGTTATTTCTGATTCTGGATGTTGTTCTTTCCAGAACTGGTGCATTCGTTTTAGATATCCTCTTCTTGTTGGACTTGATTTGTAGTAACAGATCATTATTTCTTTGTTTTCCATCACTGTGTATCTGCGACGGGTAAAGATCTTTTCTTCCAGTAGTTCTGCAGCTGCTGGCCCTGGTTGCTCAGCCAACAGTCCTGAGTCCTGTAATCCATTTTTCACCAGATATCCAGGAACTCCAATATTATTATTATTATTATTATTATTATTATTATTATTATTATTATTATTATTATTATGGATCATCGCACAGTCAGCCAGATGTTCAGACTGGATTTGGCATTTTGTCTACCTATCGAGTCCTTACTAAGGACCTGGGATAGGCAGATGTGGATGTTTGATGGTATTACAGATATCGTCGCAGGATGGAAGCAGTTCCTAGTAAGGCTGTCTTTTGCAATTGACTAATAGCGAATTTGTCAATGCCAATGGTGTTCAAGTCGTGCTCCAGTTGTTTTGGGATTGCACCCAAGGAGCCTATTGCTATTGGTACTACCCTTGCTTGCTTTTGCCACAGTCTTTCTATTTCTATTTGTAGGTCTTTGTATTTTGTTATCTTCTCCAGTTCTTTCTCTTCTATTCTGCTATCTCCAGGCACTGCCACGTCCACTATCCAGACTTTTTTGTCTTTCTTATCGACAATTGTTAAGTCTGGGGTGTTATGTTGCAGGTGCTTGTCTGTTTGAATTCTGAAGTCCCAGAGCAGTTTAATTTTATCATTTTCTATGACTTTCTCTATTTTATGATCCCACCAGTTTTTGCTTACAGGCAAATGATATTTTTTGCAGATCTTCCAATGCACCATTGTTGCTACTTTGTCATGCCGCTGCTTGTAATCAGTTTGTGCAATCTTCTTGCAACAGCTTACCAAGTGGTCCACTGTTTCTTCAGCTTCTTTGCATAGGCGGCACTTACTGTTTTTTGCTGTCTTCTCAATTTTGACTTTGTATGCATTTGTCCTTAAGGCTTGGTCTTGTGCAGCCAGAATTAGTCCCTCGGTCTCTTTCTTCAATTTTCCTGCTCTTAGCCATTGCCAGGTTTTATTATTATCTGCTTTCCCAGCCCATGTAGTGCTTTGTCTTCCCATGCCTCTATTCTGTTCTTCATTTGGTCTTTCTTGTAGGCCAGTTTGGTCTCTCCAGTAGTTAGTAAGCCTTCCTGATATACTAATTTCAGTGCATCTTCATCATTGTTCTTCAGATATTCTTCCAAAGCCATTTTTTCTTCTTCAACCATCTGATGTACTTGTAGCATTCCACGCCCACCTATTTGCCTTGGTAGATAAAGTCTATCAATGTCACTGCGTGGATGAAGGGCATGATTCATTGTCATTATTTTTCTGGTCTGCCTATCCATTGCTTTTAGTTCTGCTTGAGTCCAGTCCACTATTCCAGCTGTGTACCTAATGACTGGGATTGCCCAGGTGTTGATTGCCTTTATGGTATTTCCTCCATTGAGTTTGGACTTTAAGATCTTCTTCACTCTCTTGATGTATTCACCTCTAATCTTTTTCCTGACTTCAGTGTGCTTGATGTTGTCAGCTTGAAGGATACCCAAGTATTTGTAGTACTCTTCCTCATCCAGACTCTTAATGTTATTTTCGTGGGGCATCTTGATTCCTTCAGTTTTCACTATTTTTCCTTGTTTGATAGTAAGTGTGGCACATTTGTCCAAGCCAAACTCCATTACAATATCTTGGCTATATATACGGACAGTGTTGAGCAGCGATTCTATTTCAGATGATGTTTTTCCATACAGCTTCAGATCATCCATGTAAAGGAGGTGGGATAGTCTGGCAGATGTTTTTGATGTTTGATAGCCATGTCCTGAGTTATTCAGTATTGTTGACAGAGGAAACAGTGCAATAACAAATAGTAATGGTGATAATGAATCTCCTTGAAATATTCCTCTCTTGATATTAACCTCTCCCAGCCTCTCACCATTGATCTGCAACTGTGTCTTCCATTGTGCCATCGATCTTTGCACAAATTTTCTGATGTTTCTACTGACTCCTGTTATTTCTAGGCACTTTATTATCCAATCATGTGGCAGAGAGTCAAATGCCTTTTTGTAGTCAATCCATGCCACATTCAGGTTGGTCTTCTTCTCTTGCAGTTTTCCAAGATCATTTTGTCTATTAGGAATTGATCTTTTGTTCCTCTGCTATTGGGGCGGTTTCCTTTCTGCTCAGGTGGAAAGAGATTGTTCTCCAGCATGATTGGATGGAGAACCCACGGATGGGTTGTCTTAATCTATCTGCTCCAATTGGACTAAGTCTGAAATTGGTAACGCCCCCTCTGTGCCACGTGCACCCCAGTTTTAGACTTAGTCCTATTTGCTCTAAGACGCGTTTTGTCTTCGCTCCTGGAGCAGAAGACTGTTAAATTCCATTTAATTACTTAGCTCAGGCTGTTATTATTATTATTAATTGTTATTTATTATTGATTCAGAATCGATTATTTCTCTAAGAAAAAGGATCAATTAGACCAGTCTGAAGCCTATTTAGGCTGACAGACTCACAACCCTCTCCCCCTGGGAGGAGGGAAGCTTGTCCCCTGTTTGTTTCCCTCAGTTAGGGACAGCAGTTCAAACCTTCGATTTCACTCGCTTTCATCCGGAGCTGCTCTGACGATCCTCCGACTGCCAGCTGATTGTCGGAGGCATCTGGCATACTCCGACGACCGGCACCTCAACAAAGCTGCAGATCGCGCTGAGGGCTCCGCAACGACGTCGAGCCTCGTCAGGCCGGCAGGGAGCCTTCCCAGGTCCCTCGGTCCCAGCCGACAGGAACAGGTGAGAAATTGGGCGCAGCCCAATTTTCGGAGCCGGGAGGGCCCGTCAGGCCTTGGATGACATCTTTCCCAGCCGGCCTAATCGTATGCCACCAGTTGCTTAGGAGCCCAGGCGATTCATCCGAACGAGGGCTCGTCGCAGTTTAGACTCGGGGCCTCAAGGCCTCCTTCCAACGGCCGTTTTTTCCGGGCCTTTTTAAGGCGCCAAATTGGCGGCCGCCATTTTGAATTGCCTCCGGCGGCCATTTTGGGTGTGGCTCAGCCCCGACGGCCATTTTGTAGGTGGTTGAGGCCAGTGGTGGCCATTTTGGGAGTGGCGAAAGTCACTGGCGGCCATTTTGTTTGTGGCTGAAGCCCTCGGTGGCCATTTTGAGTGGGGCTGAAGCCTTGGCGGCCATTTTGTTTGTTACTGAAGTCATCGGTGGCCATTTTGTGCGTGGCTAAAGCCACCGGAGGCCCTTTGGGTGTGGCCGGAGTACAGGCTGCCTGGAACCTTCTTCTGAAGGCAGCATTAGATCATCGGCAGCCAACTCTTCAGGAGAGCAGCTTCGACCGGGGAGGGCCTGATCGATCCTAAGTGATCGGGGTGCCCACATCAGTTCCCTGCCCTTCCCCTCTAGGGCTGAATTATCTCTGTAGACTCCCTTGGTGAACTACAGCGCTGAGGGGGCGTTTTGCCAAGGTTGAGACCAGAGCAACCGTCATGGCAGAGAGAGGCAGCGAGCCGGCCAAGAGAAGTCGTCAATCAGAGGCAAGTGGAAAGAGCACCACCAAGCGAGCCCAACTAAGCAGGGAGCCACAAAGGGAGGAAGGGGGCCAAGGACCGAGAACGGTATCCCCAGATCTGGCAGGCACGAGGGGGAGGTCTATTTTTGAGCCCCTTTCTTCTCATAGTGCCTCAGCCCCAGGGGCTTGGTCTCCCCCCAGAGGAATTACCGAGTCAGATTCGAGCATAGCTGTGGCCTCAGGGAGGGGCATGACTGGTCAGGACACCTCAGGGCCCCAGGCCACATTTACACCCACTGCAGCAGGGCTTCGCCTCCCTGAGAACCAAGCCCTGAACCCGAACTTGCTCCAGTCCATGATAGCCCAGGCTGTGGCTCAGTTTATGGCCTCCAATACTCCACAGCCACCCCCCCAGACCACACATCACTCACAATCTCCGGACTGGATGGATGACCCAACATCGGACCTGGAATCTACAGGAGCTGAACAACCTGACCTGATCTTGTCTGATGACGAGGGCATCGCCCCATCCGAGCCCACCCCTCCTGTTGGTCTCTTTGACCATTCCTTCTTTAATTCCCTGCTACTCAAAGCCTGTACTACTGCAAACCTCACCCAACAACAGGAGACCCCACCACCATCCCAAGGTCCCCATGCCATATACACTGAACCCTCTGTCTCACAGAATCATATTCCCTGCCCTCCCCTTTTTCTAAAGATGGTCCAGAAACAATGGGAGAACCTAGGATCCCCCTTGAACCCTGGTGCAGTAGAAAGACAATTGTTCAATGTCGCTCCTTCCCTGACCTCCCTTTTGGAGATACCCGAACTTGATGAGCCCTTGAACTCATTGTTTCCCAAGTCCAATATTCCTGGGGACATAAATGAGGCACTCAGAGCAGAGGACAAGAAGATCGAGTCTGCCCTACGCAGAGCCCACCAAGCGTCAGCCTGGGCAACGAGGGCGGCAACCTCCATGGCCTTCTTTGCCAGGGCTTCGGTCCTGTGGTTACGGGAGCTCCAGGACATGATCCCTCCGGACCAGCTCAGAGCCCACCAGAATCTGGGTAAGTTGGTGGCCACGTCCCAGTATCTGGCCGATGCTTCCTTACACACGGCCAGATACACTGCCTGGACCATCGCGGCAGACATTTCAGCACGAAGGCTCCTCTGGCTCAGAAACTGGCGAGCAGACACCAAGGCCAAGTGGCGTCTGGCCTCCAAGCCTTACACAGGTGGACAACTCTTTGGTAAGGCGCTAGAGCCATACCTAATCGAAGGTAAGGATAAACACAAGATCTTGGTCAATACATCAAGGAGGGGAGATAGGCGCTGGGGGAACTTGTCACAGAGTAACTACAGAAGGCAGCCCTTTCGGCCAGCGCCATCCTGGGACTGGGCCCAGGCTTCTCGCCCCTCCTTTCAGAGGCAGGAACGACAACAAGATCGTTCAGCATACAGAGGCAGATCACAGTTCCAGACTAAGCGGTCCTTTCGAGGCCCGGGGAGCCGTTCCTTCAAGCGAGGCAAGTGAGCCTGCAGCCTCACCTCCCATAGGAGGCCGGCTGGCCCTCTATTCCAGCATTTGGGTGGCCACGACTACGGATGCATGGGTGTTAGACACCGTCTCCCAAGGCCTGAGATTAGAGTTTTGTTCCCATCCACCTGACAGGTTCCGCTCTTGTCCTATTTCAACGAACAGGGCCAAAGCTGAACTTATGTCAGAAGCAATAGCTCATTTATTGCAAATACAAGCAATTGAACCAGTTCCACAAGAACAAGAAGGGCGAGGGTTTTACTCAAACCTCTTCGTCATTTCCAAGGCTTCAGGGGGCTGGAGGGCGATCTTGAACTTAAAAGGTCTAAACCTCTACCTGAGGTATAAGAAATTTAAGATGCAATCACTTCAATCAATCCTGGCTAGCGTCAGGCAAGGTGACTTTCTTACCTCCATAGACCTGACTGAGGCATATTTGCACATTCCCATTTTTCCTGGACACCGCAAATTCCTCAGATTTAGTTATGCCCGATGCCACTACCAGTACAGAGCCCTTCCATTTGGCCTCTCATCTGCACCGAGAGTATTTACGAATGTACTGGCAGTGATTGCAGCCCACCTTAGACTAATTCCCATCAGAATTCAATGTTATTTAGATGACATTCTAATTCAGTCATCATCATGGCAGAGGGCCCAAGCAGACCTCACCCTAGCCATCAAAGTTTTGCAGAAGCACGGTTTTTCCGTTAATTTCCAGAAAAGTCAGACTGTACCATCAACTCGGCTCCTCCATTTGGGCGCAGTTATAGACACAGACAACTGCACGGTCTACCTATCTCCGGACCGACGGAACTCTATCCAGACTCTTGTACGTCGGATCCGAAGGGACACAGTAGTCACATTGGCATCCCTTTCACAGCTACTAGGGAAGATGGTGTCCTGCATGCAAATTGTGCCATGGGCACGTCTCCATGCCAGGGAATTACAGTGGCTTCTCCTTCCATTTCAGAGACTTCATACCAGCACATCCCACCAGAAGGTCCGAGGTCCACAGACGGTGTTGAACTCCCTTCGTTGGTGGGACTCTCCGGCACTGTCACGGGGAGCAGAATTCAAAGAACCAGACAGGATCACCATCACCACAGACGCAAGCCTATTTGGGTGGGGGCACACCTCCACACACACTGGGCCCAAGGGCAATGGTCCAGGCAGGATCTAAAGAACAATATAAACTGGCTGGAACTAAGAGCCATACACATGGCCCTAGAGAGATTCAGCAGCTTAGTACAGGGCCAGCACGTCCTGGTCTTAACCGACAACATCACAGCCAAGGCCCATATCAACAGACAGGGGGGAACGAGGTCCAAGCCTCTCAGGCAGGAGGCCAGATTGCTGGGGTCTTGGGCGGAACTGAATCTTGCCTCCATCAGGGCGGAGCACATATCCGGAGTGGCCAACCAGCAGGCGGACTCCCTGAGCAGAGCCACCGTGGACCATTCCGAATGGCAGCTGAATCCGGAGATCTTCAGAGAGATCGTGGACAGGTTTGGTTCCCCAACCCTAGATCTGTTTGCCTCCCCAGCCAACTCACAGCTTCCCAGATTCCTTTCCAGGTTCCCGTCCCCATCAGCAGAAGGAACAGATGCACTCCGCAGTCCCTGGCCCAGGGAACTGCTCTATGCCTTTCCTCCACTACCTCTCCTACCGGCCACGATCAGGAAGATCCTTCGCGAACAAGCAGAGGTTCTCCTGGTCGCCCCACATTGGCCGAGATGACCTTGGTTCGCCGACCTGATGGAGCTCTCCGCATCCACTCCATGGAGGATTCCAGCCAATCGGATCTCCCTCATTCAGGGAGAGTTACATCATCCAGACCCTCAATGGCTCCAGTTAACCGTCTGGCACTTGAGAGGCAGGCCTTAGGCCTAGACTCATATTCGTCAAGGGTCATAGCCATGATCCAGCAATCCAGGCGACCCTCGACGAATAGAATATATGATGCCACGTGGAAAAGCTTCTGTAATTGGTGTTTAGCGCACAATATTGAGCCCTTACAGGCTACAGTGCCAGTTATCCTGGAGTTCCTGATGGATGGTCTGGACAAAGGTTTTTCCACGAGTACCATCTGTAGGCAGGTAGCAGCACTTGCCACGGTTATTTCCTATGGCAAGGAGCCCTTAACACAACACCCTATGATACGCTCCTTCCTAAAGGGAGCTAACAATGACAGACCACCAACGGTACATAGATATCCCTCCTGGGACCTTCATCAGGTTCTACAGGCTCTCGTCTCACCACCCTTTGAGCCTATTGACACTTGTTTGCTCAAACATTTATCAATGAAGGTGGCATTTCTGGTTGCTATAACTTCAGCCAGAAGGATCTCTGAGCTGGCTGCCCTGTCAGTAAGAAAGGACCTGTGTATTTTCCATAAGGACAGGGTTACTCTCAGGTTAGATCCCTCCTTTGTGCCCAAGGTCAACTCCTTATATCATAGGTCCCTGGACATAGTGTTGCCGGACTTCTGTCCGAACCCATCTAATAACACAGAGGCTCAGTGGAACAGATTGGATGTTCGCAGGGCCTTATATTGCTATATACAGAGAACCTCATCTTTCCGCAAGACGGAGGCTCTGTTTGTGTCATTTCACCCATCGTCGTTAGGACAAAAGGTTTCCTCACCCACTATAGGCAGGTGGATTAGAGCTTGTATTTCTCTGGCATACCAAACTCAGTCACTTCAAGCTCCCAGCCATATCACGGCCCATTCCACCATGGGCATCGCCCTCCTCCTTTGTCCGTCACTACAAGATGGATGTATACGCATCTTCTACGGCTTCATTCGGCCGCAGGGTACTAGAACACGCATTAACATTGGATGGGACCCAGGCCCAATCTAATTTCCCACCCTAGGGACACAGGGCTTTGGTATGTCCCATCCGTGGGTTCTCCATCCAATCATGCTGGAGAAAGGGGCATTGTCTTGCCTGAACGCCTTTTCTCAGCATGATGATGGAGAATCCACTCCCTCCCATTAGGTCAGTTGGCCTGGTTCCCATTTGTTCAGACGCGTCGGACTAAAGTCTGGGTATCGCCTTAGTCTAAAACTGGGGTGCACTTGGCACAGAGGGGGCGTTACCAATTTCAGACTTAGTCCAATTGGAGCAGATAGATTAAGACAACCCATCCATGGATTCTCCATCATCATGCTGAGAAAAGGCGTTCAGGCAAGACAACGCCCCTTTTTCAACTAGATGCTGTTGTACTGCATTAGCTACCACACCAGTCAGTAATTTGAAATTTGTTGGTAAACAGGTAATTGGCCTGTAGTTGCCTGGTGTTGCCCCTTTTGTTGGATTTTTTATTATTAGGTAGGTTTTCCCAGTTGTTAGCCACTTTTCAATTTCTCCTCCTTGTAGTATATTGTTGAACTGCTTGGAAATGAGTGGGTGTATAACAGTTAGATGTTTCAACCAAAACCCATGCAGTTCATCTTCACCTGGTGCTGACCAATTTTTGATTTTCCTTGCTCTTTTTTCTACCATTTTTGTTGTTATTATTAGTTCTTTCATTTCAACTTCTGTTTTATTTGTATCCACCTCTTTTAACCAACCACTGTGTATCTGTGACAGGTAAACACCTTTTCTTCCAGTAGTTCTGCAGCTGCTGGCCCTGGTTGCTCAGCCAACAGTCCTGAGTCCTGTAACCCATTTTTCACCAGATATCCAGGAACTCCAATATCTAGTGCGGACCTTGTTAACCCGGGCAACGTCCGAGCCGGTATGGTATTCTGCAATTTACGTCTCACCATATTTTTTATGGGAGAGACACTCTTTGTCTGACTCCTCTGATGAGACCTGTCCAGTATGGTTGAAACTTTGGCATAGCTCTCATCTTCCTCAGAGTACACAAGCCCCACAACGACGTCAAGGTAGTGTCTCACTGGGGGATTATTATTATTATTATTATTATGAATCATTGCACAGTCAGCCAGATGTTCAGACTGGATTTGGCATTTTGTCTACCTATCGAGTCCTTACCCAGGATAGGGAGATGTGGATGTTTGATGGTATTACAGATATCGTCGCAGGATGGAAGCAGATGGTATTACAGATATCATCGCAGGATGGAAGCAGTTCCTAGTAAGGCCGCCTTTTGCAATTGATTAATAGTGAATTTGTCAATGCCAATGGTGTTCAAGTGGTGCTCCAGTTGTTTTGGGATTGCACCCAAAGTGCCTATGACTATTGGTACTACCCTTGCTTGCTTTTGCCACAGTCTTTCTATTTCTATTTGTAGGTATTTGTATTTTGTTATCTTCTCCAGTTCTTTCTCTTCTATTCTGCTATCTCCAGGCACTGCCACGTCCACTATCCAGACTTTTTTGTCTTTCTTATCGACAATTGTTAAGTCTGGGGTGTTATGTTGCAGGTGCTTGTCTGTTTGAATTCTGAAGTCCCAGAGCAGTTTAATTTTATCATTTTCTATGACTTTCTCTGTTTTATGATCCCACCAGTTTTTGCTTACAGGTAAATGATATTTTTTGCATATCTTCCAATGCACCATTGTTGCTACTTTGTCATGCCACTGCTTGTAGTCAGTCTGTGCAATCTTCTTGCAACAGCTTAACAAGTGGGCCACTGTTTCTTCAGCTTCTTTGCATAGGTGGCACTTACTGTCTGTTGCTGTCTTCTCAATTTTGACTTTATATGCATTTGTCCTTAAGGCTTGGTCTTGTGCAGCCAGAATTAGTCCCTTGGTCTCTTTCTTCAATTTTCCTGCTCTTAGCCATTGCAGGAAATAATAATAATTAATAATAATAATAATAATAATAATAATAATAATAATAATAATAATAATAATATTTTTAAAAATCACATTAGTTTTAATTTGGAGTTGTTGAAGGTGCCAGCTGGGCCCAATATCAGTGCATGGTGCATGCAAGAATCATGTTGCTGATTCTAGGCTTATAGGCTAGTTCTCAGAATTGTTGATCATAAATAGATAGTAAGCCTTTATATTTTCAAATCAGTACTTAACATCTAATGATCATGCTTCACCTCTTCCAGTCATGTTGCTGATATAAGTGAAAATATAGTCTCCATACTTTCTGTACAGTTTTGTCCAGCAGAAAGCCTAAGTCTGCACATAACCATCTCCATGTGAGTAGAGGACTGAAATTGGTACTACAACAGGTGTTAATGTTTCTATGGAACATTTCACTGCATTTAGAGCAGGAGTGTCAAACTTGCAACATCACGTGACATGTCGCGACCTATCATGACTTTTTTTGCCATTGCTGGAAATGGGATGGGTATGGTTTTGCTATGGTGCATCCGGCGTGCAGGCCGGCAGTTTAACATCCCTGATTTAGAGCCTCCTTGTTGCAGATAATTACGTTTACAGATTGAGATAATTGAACATAATGGTCTAACTAGTCTTTTCCTACTTCCTGTTCTATGAGACTGCCTCTTTCAATCACTAACTTGATTTATCTGGAGACTAACTAAATATAGCTGTAGTGGTCTTTATAATGGAAAGGTCAGGATCCACTAGCTATCCAGATCTGTCTGTGCACATTGGTTATAATATCCAGTGCACATAAGTTATAAGCAATATATTCCATAATGTTGCTTATAATATCCCACAAGAAAACTTTGAAGCTTTTTTTAAAAAAAATCAAAAATATCAATGCTCTTTCTATCCTGTTTCTTCAAATTCCAACTTTTGCTTCAATACAGTGTCAAATAAAATACCAGTTAAAATTTTACAAGACTTCTGATTGATTCATTGCATGTGTTAGGTCTATGGCAATTTTACCCATTGTTTACCTAAAAAGAAACTGCCTAAAAAGACTTGTCTTTATATGCCATGGCAATTATATTTTTGTGATTCTGTATCTCTGTATGTCTATCATCTTATAACAGTAGAAGAAATGGGAAGCAAGGCCATTTCATTTGTTCTGCTGAGGCCAACTCAGTCTGGCTCTTCTTTTTTCTGTACTTTTTCCATTGCAGCTGATTATTATAAAAATTAGTAAACAAGTTTAAAATATTGTGCCTGAGTTTGCATAGTTTCTTTTATGGGGACATTTGTGCCTGAAGAATGACAAGGAAGGTCAATCTGTCCTACTTCCCTCTTCTGGAAAGTCACACGGTTGTTTCTTAGGAAACCAAAATCCCATTTATGGTTAACAAAGATGGGGTCTTTGATAAACTCAGAAGAAATTATCTGAGAAGGCAAATGGTTCCCAAAGGTTTTAATTAATTTTAATTACTGATTTAGTCTTCCAAGCCTAATCATAATTGGATTAAATCAACTTTAGTCAAGCCAAAACCTACACTTGTAGAATCTTCCCATAATAATCTCTAAGAAATGAAACTTCTACAGGCAGCAAATTCTTCTTTGCTCTCAAGAACTAGTATATCTCAGAGTTCTCCAACTGCAATACAATCTAGGAATCTTATCACTGACCTCTTTTCTCAGATTGTTGTAAGAATGGCTAGAATTGAGTATATGAAAACCAGCGAATGTGAAAGCATGTTATGAAAGTGCATAATGCCATGATTAAAGTATTTACAGTGTTTAAGATTAGAATTTTAGTAAAATAATTCATGTTTCCCACTTAAAGCAATTTGTTACATTGCTCATATTTTAAATGCAATAAGAGAATGTCATGGTTAAGCTATTCTGTTACTTGATGGTTTAATTAATAACATGCAAGCTGTAAAAGTCAACATCAAGAGCCATACCATATTTTTTCCATTATATTTTAAAACTTGGCAATTAAATGTTGCATTTCTGAACAAAGTGATATCAAGAAGATGTCAGTTACACTGATGCAATTCTAGTCATGCATAAAAATGGTATGTGCATGTCTATTTTACTAGTGTATAGGAAAGTACGGTATGTAGTGCAGTTCACATCTTACAGAAAATAATTCAGTGAGGATACAACACATGTCCATTCAAAGATATCTTTGGATGTACATTACATTCATCTTAGTTCTTCTTGATAAGTACATAAACAGAATTATTCTGGTTAGGGTGATAAATATTTCTAGTTCAACAATCCATGTCACATAACAGCAGTCAATCAAATGCTTTTGTCCTCTTTTGCTGCTGTTGTCTCCAGCAATTTAGCCAACAAATGATGTGTATATAGCTTGCTTGTCTATATGGTTCAGATTATTGCAACTGGGTGCCCGCAGAAGCATTCTCTGTTTGCACAGAGAAAAATAGCAAACTCGTTCATCTTCTGTTCCAGACCATTTGAATGGCTCACCTTGCAAGATAAAAGGAATGATCCTCTATTGTAGATTACCTCATCTGTACATTGTGAATGGAGAAAAGCATCCAAATGAATATGGTATGGACATATAAATTTTGTGTGTGTATGTAAATCATTGTGAATGTGAAAGGTTGACGCTGACCCATTTAGGTTCTGGCCCTTCTTCCAGAGCAAAAGTCTAGGAGGACAGCATCCTATTGTAGAAGTGAGCAACTGACCACAGGTCTCCCTCCCCATTTGCCTGCCTGACCTGGTAGGGAAGCCCACACAATTTAATAGCTAAGAGAAAGTACAATCCTTCTGCAAAAGCTGCATAGTAAGGAAAAGGACAACTCCCCCCCACCCAGTCCTGCTTTTTCCTTACTGTTCTTGTTTCATATGTTCTAAGTTGTCACTTGGATAAACTTGCTGCAGTTTGCCAGTTTGGAGACAGTGGAGTGCATGGAGAGGGTGGAGAAACCAGGCAGGATACACCCCCCAGGGATAGTGGTGTGGGAGAAGGGCAGAGTCTGCTAGAGCTTGGCAGCTGGAGAGGGAAAGCTCTTGCTCTCCATGAGTCATACACACTTACACAATATTGTGAGTTTCTAGAGAGATTTAATGTAGGATAAATCAATACATAGCAACATGCTACAATCTGATTTTGAACCTTGCCTGCCAAACAGAACAAGGAAATCATGGTGTGAAGTTGTTGGTTTCTGAATTTTCAGAGGGAAGGAAAGAAACCAAGAAAGAAGTAAAGATGGCATCCTTTTGTGCTGTGATTCCACAGTCAGGGGTAGAAATTTATTTTTTGATCTCCGGCTCTTGGCCCAGACATTCAGGGATCTGTATTCTTCCCCCAACAATGCATGGTGAAGGCCAACTTATGCTGTCCACTGGACCCTCTGTTTCTTGGGAAGGAAGATAAGTGGATAAAAATGCTAAATCCACTCTGCACATCTGACTAACTGTGTGACACACCCAATGAAATAATAGAACAATAAGCTGGAATTAAGGAGGAATTTCCTCACAGTGAGAACAATTAGTGGAGTGGCTTGCCTTTAGAGCAGTGGTTCTCAACCTTTCTAATGCCACAACCCCATAATACAGTTCCCCATGTTGTGGTGACCCCCAACCACTTATACATCACCAGGTGCCAGGGGCATGGCCAAAAAAAGGGGGAAAAATGATGGACAGCCTTGTTTGGCGACCCCCATGAAATGGTCGTTCGACCCCAAATGGGGTCCCGACCCATAGGTTGAGAACCACTGCTTTAGAGGTTGTGGGTGCTTCATCATTGAAGGTTTTCAGGAGAAGATTGGAAGGCCATTTGTTTGGAGTGGTGTGAGGTCACCTGTTTGGGCAGGGGGGGAATAGAGGATCTCTGGTGTCCCTTTGAGTTCTATTATTCTGAAATGTCAGGGCATTAGGATAAAATTCTAGAAAATCTTACATACAAGAAATAAGATTGGGTGTGGGTGTAAAAACTAACCAACTTAGAATTGAAGGGACACTAACAATTAACCAGTGAAACAGCTTCTTCCAGAAGTTGTGGGTACTCCATTACTGCGTGTTTTCAAGAAGAGATTGGCAACCTCTTGTCTGAAATGGTATATGGTCTCCTGCCTGAGCAAGGGGTTGGACTGGAAGACCTCCAAGGTCTCTTCTCTTATTCTGTACTCTGAGGTAATTACCTTCTGCACTTAAAATATATAACCCCTTTCACTCTTCCACCCCAAATGTAAAAAACTCCCCCCCCCCACATATACATCCTGTAAGAGCCCTAAAGTAACTTTTCTGAGTTTTAAACATGCAACACAATCCAAATTTTTAATGGACTATATGCATATCCCATGGACAGGAGCAGATGCAATGGTTCAAAAAGTTTGTCTATGCCACACCTGTTTGGAAATGACATATGAATACTGACCTATCTGTCTGATGGGAGTTGCCAACTGTTCTGGCAAGTTCATCAAAAACTGGTTTGTGCACCTATTATTTTCATTTAGCTTTTTTTGTCTTTGATGGAAGAGATGCATAGGAGATACTTTATGTTCAGTTCAAGAATTAGATAATGGACATTCCTTTAGCACAAGGGATCAATTTTCAGTTTTGAAATGAATGGAGAAAAGAAAATAATGGGGGATCTATATTTTTATGGGAATGTCTTGAAAGAAACTCCAGAATCAAAGGTTTTATATATATATTATTTTTTGCAGGAGGGGGGGAGTCATCACCTATCATGCACATATGAGTTTGCGGCAATAAATAACAAATTAGTTTTGCATTCCTACAATGATTTGGAACTTCCATTTTCTTCTCAAGTCCTTAATTTGGCAAAATGAAGGAGCCTATCATGCCTTTTTATGGTCTGCCATATATGGCTGTCTGGCTATTTTGGGTGTGCAAAATGACAAAGTTAAGTGTTGCGTCCTTGGTGGGAAACAGACACGAGAAGCAGCTGGAGTTCTCAGTTTCTTTTATTCAGCGTTCAGCTTACAGGAAGATGGCTTCAGCCTCGCCCAAACGCCTCGCAGCCTCTTATATAGGCAACTCCCGGGTAAATGGGTTACTTTTCCCGCGCCAGCACCCGCGCATGCGCACGGCGCTGGCGACAGCCTGTCTGGTCCCGGGCAGCTTTGCACCTGCCCGGGACTGCCTGCAAACGCCCGAGCCGTTTGCAAAGGCTCGGGACATAACACCCCTTTCCCCCGGGCTAAAACTACTACCAACATACAACATTTATTTTATATGACATTTTGCTCCCCAGTGCTCCCACTGTTTACTGGCCTTTGCCTTGCCAGCAATGTTATGTAGTCTTCTAGGTACTTAGGAGATTTCTTTGCTCTCTGTGACCTTCTTAGCTGTGGGTTACTGGCATAAGTCCCCTGACTGGAGGGAGGCGTGAGCCTGTTCTCTCTATTGTGCCCTGGTGTCTTCCAAGGACTGTGCCCCGATGCCTGGCCTGCTTGCTTGCCCACCGGGCTCGTCAGGCCAGGGCTTCTGTTGCTTTGTGACCTGGTTGACCTGCCTAGCTGTAGACCCTCAGGCCCCTTGAAGTGATAGCCACTGCTGGGCGTCTCTGTAGAACCTCCTAGGTCAGTCCAAGACCTGTCAGGAGGCTGTCCATTCCCTGAACCCCATTCTGTGCTCGGGCTCGTGTGGGTTTCTGTACTTTCCCAAAACTCAGGTGTTCCCTGATTTGTGCTAGGGTTGTTGTAGTCGGACTTGGTTCCTCGACTAGCTCTGTGTATGTTTGACCCCCTGTAGGATTTGGGGTAAGGTCAGGCCAACTTTGGGGATTGTGTGCCAGCTCTCTTGCGGGGAATGATTTGTTGGGATGCCCCCGGGTATCCTCCGTGACTGGAGTGCTGTGTGACGTGTGTGGAACGTGAGTATGCCCCCGGGGTGACTCCCTGGCTGGAGTAGGCGTGAGTGCCTGTTGTGTGGGTAAGCTCCATGACTTCCTTTTCGGAGCAATTGCGGAATCTTGGGACGGGCCGTTTGTGGCTCCCTCAGTGGAGATGGGCAGTAACTCTTGCCCTTCCCTTTGCTCCAAAGGGTCCCCCTCCCCCCCTGGAAAAGACCCAGGAGTCTCAGCAGAAAAGTCTCGCCTAGAGCGAAGTTGGTCGATGTGCCGACGTAGGACACGACCGTTGTCCAGGGCAACCTCGTAGGAGAGAGGACCTGTGATCCTGGACACAGAAGCGGGGACCCATGTATGACCAGGCCCGTAATTGCGAGCCCAAACCGGGGCACCCACAAGTAGTTGTCTAGGTGCCCTAGGATGTGAGGTAGATGAAGGCAGTCTGTCCGGATGCAACCGGTCAAGTCTAGTAGTAAGTTGGCGCCCCCAACGAAGTTCAGCTGGACTTCTCCCTGTAGAAGTGGACGGTGTGGTGCGATAAGAAAGGAGAAAGTCAGCCAACCTGTGATGCCAGTCCCCGTAGGTGAGTCTCTTCAAGGCGTCCTTTGCGATGCGCACCATGCGTTCCGCCATACCGTTGGTGGACGGGTGAAAAGGCGCAGACGTGGCATGACGAATCAGGTTTGCCTGTAAGAAAGCTTGGAATTCGGAGGAGGTGAATTGAGGGCCGTTGTCGGACACGATGACATCTGGCAGCCCGTGTGCAGCAAAAATCCCCCTCAGTACCTGAATAGTCTTTGCAGTGGTGGTGGATGAGACAGGCACAACCTCAAGCCATTTTGAATGGCTGTCAACAAGGACCAAGAAGAACTGGCCCTGAAAGGGCCCAGCGTAGTCAATGTGCACCCTAGACCACGGGGACTGTGTTTCCTCCCATCTATGCACTGGAGCTTGGGGCATCTCTGGGCGAGATCGTTGGCAGAGGTGGCATGCGTGCACCTTAGCCTCAATATCTTTATCTAAAGCAGGCCACCACAAGTGGCTTCGTGCAAGAGCCTTCATACGGACAATGCCAGGATGACCCTCGTGGAGGGATTCTAAGACCCTAGTCCTCATTGAGGTGGGAATGACAACTCTGTTTCCCCAAAGCAGACAACCCTGAGAAAGGGACAGTTCGTTTCTTTTGGACCAGAAACTCTGAAACTCAGGACTAGGGCAGTGCTCAGGCCACCCGGACAGGACCCAGGAGCGGACACGTGAAAGTGTGTGATCTGTACCCGTTTCAGCGGTAACATCCCTGGCACTAAGAGGGAGCTCGGGCAAGGCTTGGATTGATAGAATGTTGACAGCTGGCGCGGGGTCAGCTTCTACTACTGGCAGAGGCAACCTACTGAGGCCATCAGCATGGCCCATTTCTTTCCCAGGCTTGTGGAGTAATGAAAAATCATATGCAGACAAAAAATAGACCACCTAAGCATTCTAGGGGAAATGATGTGGGGAGTCTGCTTACGTGTGGTAAACAGTCCCAGCAGAGGCTTATGGTCAGTGAAGACCGTGAAATGCCTGCCATATAGAAAATCGTGGAATTTTTTAATTCCAGCAACAACAGCCAGAGCCTCCCTGTCTATCTGAGCGTAGTTGCGCTCGGCAGAAGACAGTGTTCTGGAGTAGTATGCAATAGGAACCTGAGTTCCATCAGACCTGAGGTGACTCAGGACAGCTCCAACCCCGTAGGGGGATGCATCACAAGCGATGCACACAGGAAGAGACTCGTTGAAATGTGCAAGAACACTGTTAGAAGTGAGCAAGGCCTTGACTTCTTTAAAGCAAGCCTCATGTGCTTGTGACCACAGCCACACAGCTTGTTTGTCTAGTAGCCTGTGAAGAGGCTCAGCTACACTAGCTTTATGTGGAAGAAAAGAATTGTAGAAATTCAGGAGGCCTAGGAAGGCCTGAAGTTCGGCCTTAGACTTTGGCCTGGGTGCTTCTAAAATAGCAGTTAGTTTGGATTCAGCAGGATGAATCCCAGCAGCATCAATTTTGAATCCCAGAAATTCAGTAGAAGGCACCCCGATCTTGCATTTGTCTTTTCTGAGCTTGAGGCCTGATTCCCTGAATCTTAACAGGACAGCCCTAAGTCTTTCAGCTAGAATGTGTGTGGAGTCTCCTGCAATCAAGACATCGTCAAAGTAGGGGCAGACCCCTGGTATACCTCGTAGTGTGTTTTCCATTACGCTTTGGAAAATCCCAGGAGCGACATTTACTCCAAACTGTAGCCTTTTTACTTTAAAGGCTCCCCTGTGGGTCACAATGGTCTGAGCTATGGCAGCATCATCATCAACAGGCAGCTGTTGATATGCTTGAGCTAGGTCAAGCTTTGCAAAAACACGCCCCCCCTTGAGAGAGGCCAGGATGTGACTGACCACAGGAACAGGATAGGCATGTTGCTGCAATGCCTTATTGAGTGTGCATTTGTAATCAGCACAAATGCGAATGTCCCCATTTGCCTTTAGAGGCGTGACAATGGGGGTCTCCCACGGGCTGGAATCAACAGGTTCTAGGATTCCCTGTTGGATTAGTTTGTCTAGTTCAGTGTCAATCTTACTTTTTAAAGCAAAAGGGACCCTTCTTGCTTTAATCCTAATGGGAGTGACAGTGGGGTCTAGCTTTAAGGACACAGGTGGTCCTTTGAATGTGCCCAGCTGGGGGCTGAAAACATCTGCAAATTCTTTGCAGACTTCCTGTAGGTCGAGTGTTTGTAAGCTGTTGAGTCCTGTGACGTGTATCCCCAGGGCCTCAAACCAATCGAGTCCTATGAGACTCGTTCGTTCACCCCCTACTACTAATAAGTCTAGTGGACCTTCAAAACTCTTGTATTGCACGTTAAGGGTGGCCTCCCCCTTAACACACACTCTTGCGTTCTGAAAATCTGTTAATACAATATCAGAAGGCCTTAACTTGGCCTTAGACCCACTACTGGAACAAATCTTCCTAAATGTATGCAATGAAATGATGGACAGGGCAGACCCTGTGTCTAGTTCCATAGATAATGGAACCCCTTGTAGCTTCACGTTGAGTGACAGCTTTTTCTTCATGGGCTTGTGTGTGCCTGTTCTACAGATGCTTCTTCGCGAAGCGCAAAACCCTACCCTATTCTGGCTGGGGAATCTGGTACCTTTCAGGCGTTCTTCTTGGGGTTGTGCCTTTCGTCGGCTCAGACACACAGCTGCAATATGCCCTTGTTTGCCGCATGCCCGGCAGGTAGCGGAGCGGAACTTGCAGTCGGTTCTCCTGTGGCGACCTCCACAGCCGATGCACTTGAGCAGAGCCGAAGAGCTTCCCTTCTGGTTCTCTTCCTTCGCGGGGTGTAGACGGTCGACTTCCTCGTCCGGATCCTCCTCGGAGTTTCGTCGGACGTCTTCCTGGTGCACGGACGCACCCTCTGCACTGTTTCTGATCGGCCGCATGTTTTTGATGGCGCTGCCTGCTGCTTCTTCTGCGGTGACTTCCCTTAAGGCGTCTTGGAAGGATAATTCTTCCTTGGCAAAAAGTCTCTGTTGTAGCTCTCGATGCCTTAGCCCGCACACGAATCGGTCCCTCAGTCGTTCCTCGAGGTCCTTGAACTCGCAGGGCTTGGCGGCCTTCCGTAGCGCGGCGATGTATTCCTTGGCTGTTTCACCGGACCGTTGATCCCTCTGCTCGAAGGTGTGGCGCCATGAGATAACGGACACCTTGGGGTGGAAGTGCTCTTTCAGCAGCTTCTTCAGGTCTGCGTAGCTTACAGACTCTACTGGAACAGGTGCTACAAGATTTTCTGCGATTTCGAAGGCGTCTTGGCCGCAAACGCAAAGCAGGGTGGCGGCCTTCAAGCTATCTTCCCTCACTTGGTTTGCCTTGAAGTAGTTCTCCATTCTGGATACGTAGGACTCCCACCGCTCTGGATGTGAGACGTCGAATTCCGAAAGCCTTCCGATTTTCGCCATCTTCGGATCTTCAGGAGACGGGTCTATCAGCCAGCCTACCCCCGAATGCGCACCGGATTGGCGGGTAGCTGCCGAGTCGACGCCGTTCCTCTTCCGCCGCTCAGGACTCCTTGGGTAAGCTTACACTTCTTCCTTTCCAGGTAGTGCAAGGCATCCCACCTCGTCGCCAGTGTTGCGTCCTTGGCGGGAAACAGACACGAGAAGCAGCTGGAGTTCTCAGTTTCTTTTATTCAGCGTTCAGCTTACAGGAAGATGGCTTCAGCCTCGCCCAAACGCCTCGCAGCCTCTTATATAGGCAACTCCCGGGTAAATGGGTTACTTTTCCCGCGCCAGCACCCGCGCATGCGCACGGCGCTGGCGACAGCCTGTCTGGTCCCGGGCAGCTTTGCACCTGCCCGGGACTGCCTGCAAACGCCCGAGCCGTTTGCAAAGGCTCGGGACATAACATTAAGCATGATTGGAAACATTATTAAAGGCAATCTCCACAACCTCTCTATACTAAACACTCGATAAAATAAGTGAGATATATTAGTTAGCAATGAAAAGGAATGATGATGACAGCTCTGCAATAGCAGTGTAAAATCAAAAGTAAACTGTCTCTTATTACAGTCTTTAAAATGGAGACATAGATTAAGTTGTGAAAATTGTATCTTTGATTAAAAATTGATAATGTAATCATGTCCTCTGTCTTATTAGGAGGAATTAACTCCTATAGCAATTTGCATGCAAACACACTAATAATACGGAGGTGGGGACAATCTAATAATGCAATATTTTAAAAATCTGCATATCCGACAGAATGCATTCCTGGAATAGGAAAATTAGCTGTAAGTCTGATGTAGAAGATGTTAATATTTTATGGTCCCTTTTAAATCATGCTCTAATGGTGTTGTTTCGTGAGCTGTCAGCGAAAGAGTTCTTCTCAGTTACACTGTCATTTGTGTGTTCCAAATCCTTCAGCAAAACCGCCCTTTGCTTAATACTTCCCATAATTTCTCACCAATTCAGTAAGTGTTAGGCTCGCATAAATAGCACTGCTTAAAGCCAGAAGTAGAGGCCAAGAAGACTGAAGGTGCCTTAATAAGTGGGAAACCCAATAGTCCTGAATTTACAGAAATAAGCCCAGTTATGTCTTTTATTTTGCTCCATACCATATAACTACGTCCAGCTCAAGCAACTGTCAAATGACACATGATCCACTGGGTTGCAGAATCAAAGTTTCCCACAGTGCTGAACATATCATTCCTGTATTGGCCAAAGTGGACAGTAGTGTCTATGCCACAACTATGTATAACAAATGGGGTTTGATTTCTTGTACTGTTCCATAAATGAATAAATAGCTACACATGGGAATAATGTTCATGATGTGGCATAAGGATAACTCAGAGAAATGTGTTAGATCTAGTTAGCAGATACATGATACTAATTCAAAACTTCACATATAAATATAAAAATACATATTCCTGATGTGAGAATTCTAATAGATCAGATGAGTTTTGTTTTTTCTGTGTTATAGAGAAATGAAGTTATTTCAGAATTAGATCTATGAGACCTAGTGCATGGATTTGTATTACAATCCAGTTTTTGCAGATAACAAACTTCATTCAGGGTACTTTATCAACAAGGTCTGCTTTGTGTAGTCTACTTCTGGAACCATTTTTTTTCATCCATCCCTATTGTACAATGTAGGGTTGATATTTAAATAAATTGGAAAATTCTGAGGTTTTGTTTGTTTACTTTGGCCATGCAAGTAATAGCAATAGCACTTGACTTATATACTGCTCCAGCCCTCTCTAAGAGGTTTACAGAGTCATCATACTGCCCCCAACAATCTAGGTCCTCATTTTTACTAACTTTGGAAGGATAGAAGGCTGGGTCAACTTTGAACTACTCAGAATTGAACTTCTGGAGTAATGAGTTAGTCTGCGGTACTGCTTTCTAACCACTGCGCCACCATGGCTCTTACAAGTTAACTTTTTCTGATTGGCCAGCAATAAGCAAATTTCAGATAAGAAATCATGGATGTGAATGAGATCTGGCTGCAAGAACTGCCACCATGTTAATCACCAGGGTTGATTCAGCTAAGCTAGGTGATTTTTCTCTTTCTTTTTCATAGCTTCATGTGCATTTGTCCTGAAGCTGCATACTCAGTGGAAGGAGATGACCATCCCAGGTAGATATCTTCAATTAAACGTGTACAATATGAATTCACTAGTCATATAAGAACAATCAGAAGTAGTTCCTTTGCAAAGCGTCATTTCACCAAGTATCTATAAGTAAAGACTTCCTCACCATTTTGAGGGCCAGATAGTTATATTGCTCTGTAAATTCAGTCCATGGCATGGTAGGTCAGTCTACAAGGCATTTGATCTAATTCAGTCCATAGTTCTTCAGCACAATTTGCAGAAAGTGATAATGGGAAGCACTAAAATGACAGTGACATTTCTTTTTTTTAGGATAGCTAGACTATTATAAAGGAATAAGGCACACTGCATTTCAGAGAAATTGGAACAGGAGGGTTTCTATTATGCTTCCTTAAACTTTTTAAAAGTATCCATATACATTTTACTCCAGATAGAATTAGATGATTTTTGTGGTTCAGAGAGCCTCTATAGCGCGGGTGTCAAACTTGCTGCATCATGTGACGTATCACAACTTTTTTTTCATTGCCAGAGCTGGGGTGGGCATGGCCTCCGTATGATGCCTCCATATAATGCAACTGGCCCACGGGCCAGCAGTTTGACACCCCTGTAGGGTCCTCACTACATATGACCATGTGAAGCTAGACAGCCATATGTCAATGAGGGTTTAATCTGGATTTTGACACTAAACAAGATATTGAACTTAATGTTCTAAAGGACAGGTTCATGATTCCATGACTATCTGTGCCAAATTTCACAGAAATAGGTTTAGGGGATATATGGGAAACAAAGGAAAGATTGTAAAACCTGTTGTTTTTTAAAATAAGATATCTAGAGGTTCAAACAGGACATCATTGGACATTCAAGCAAATATTAAGACATTAATTCAGTGTTATTTGGTACAGTATAAAATAATCCATAGTTAGGCTAGTCAGTGAGGTAAGACAACTCCGGAGGTATCACAATATAACCATACAAGAAAGGTTAAGTCACTTTCCCCGATGACTGATGTTGATCAGGCTGATGATAAAAGACATTCTGATATGGAGATAGATTTATCTACTGCCTCTCTACCTTTTTTACTGGTGGTATCTTTTATAACTATCAAAAGGTACTGTGAATGTGTATGCATGTGTGGTCTTTTTGCTGCACTACTGTATGTATGCACTACATAAAAGTTCAGGAGAAATAGATTGGGATTGTAATTGTGTGAAAGGTTTTGAAATGGAGTAATGGAAAATAGTCCCACTCTTTTCACTGTATGTGGGTAAAAATAACAAAACAAATCCAGAAACATCTGTTTCAAATTATCTGATCTGTCCCCAAATGAGTTTTTGGCCATATTAGAAGCATAACCCTAAAGTATAGCTATAAGAATTGCTATTGACTATGGTTAACAGACTCACTTGGAGGTTTTTCAAGCTCTTTGATACTATAGACATTCTGATGAACATATGGAGAGCTTTGTACAGAGCAGTAAACTTTCCCACTCCCTATTGTTCCCAAACTCCATACATTCAGTATTATCAGACCCTAATCAAGCAGGATACATAATTAACCGTACTTTGGTTGAGTACATAACAGAATAACAGAGTTGAAAGGGACTGCAGAGGTCTTCTAGTCCACTCCCCTGCTCAAACAGGAGACCCTATACCATTTCAGACAAATAGCTGTCCATTCTCTTTTTAAAAGCCTCCACTGATGAAGCACCCACTACTTCTGAAGGCAAGCCATTCCACTGGTTTATTGTTCTCACTGTCAGGAAATTTCGTCTTAGTTCTAGGTTGCTTCTCTCCTTGATTAGTTTCCATCCATTGCTTCTTGTCTTGCTATCTGGTGCTTTGGAAAATGGGTTAACCCCCATCTTCTTTGTGGCAGCCCCTCAAATATTGGAACACTGCTATCCTGTCACCCCTAGTCCTTCTTTTATGTTGTGATTTGCAAAATAGGTTCCATGTATGTGCTTATGTCCATGGAGGACCCAAATTACGTATGTACCAAAAATAAACTAAACAAATTATTGGAATAAAATGTAAAGGATCTAGAAGTAATTCTAGCCACTCTGAGACTCAACCTACATGACACCTAGGGGGAGAGAAAGAGTCTGCTTAGCTTATTTGCTACCCATTTTAAAGCTCACATACATTTTAACAAAACTAAAACCCACATAAATCTTAATAAAATGCAGAAATGAGTAAAAGCCCACAACCCTTTCTTCCATGCATACCATCAGATATCTCAGGCTTTGTCTGTACTCAGTGTACTCAGTATACACACACACACACACACACACACACACACACACACACACACACACATTATATTGGAACATCTGCCAATTTATAGAATGAAAATCATGGAGTTGGAAGGGCTCTTTAGGCCATTAAGTCCAACCCCCTGATTAATATTTATTACCTTATTTTATTATTTATTTATTTATTTATGAGACTTATATAAGTATACTTATATACTTATTTGTAGGTTTACAATTGTCTGGGTGATATTGTTTACAATTCTTATCACACTTCTGTGTATTCCTCACTAGAGACCTAAGAAGGAGGCTATTTTTACCTTCTGAGTTTTACATATGCTTTTTAATGAATTCTTAATTTCCATGGGATTTTCAATTATATGCGTGCATGTGTATTTAGGATTTATTGGCAATATTAATTACTTGTTGCCATTTATAATGCAATAAAAACCATTCATCCCCAGGTATCACTCATGTTAATTTTATATTGCCACAGCCAATAACATTTTGTGTACATTAATTAGAAATCATCCCAAGGACATGAACATTAAGGTTGCAGCTCTCCATACACATACCTGAAGTGAGTCCCATTGAACTGAATAAGCTTTCTTCTTGCATTGGATTGTGTTAGTTTAAAAGCCTCTTTTCTGTGTGATTGGCACTATAATGTTTAAATAACCATAATCTGTACATTACTTTGTCAGATACAGAATTTCAACATCTGTGCGTAACATTATATAAGTCAGTATCTCTATATTGCTGATGCTGCCAATCTGCACCGTCCAGGAACCATTGCCAGTTTGGCTAATAGTAAGGGTTGTTGGGCACGGTGCATGACTGGTATGAAAGTTTTTGGCTGGTGCAATACTTTCTTTTTCAGCGTGCTTATTACCAGTTGTTTGGGTTTTGGAAGAAAGGCTCCCAGATTGCAGATTACTTGATCGGGAGCCATACAGTCTGGTCCTAGGCCATGTGTATGGGCTATATATTACAACATTAAGTGATTAGATTTACTCTTTTTTCAAGTAAATGTATTAGCCAGATGCTTGAGTTATTTTTATATACATTCCCACTATGTCCCATTAGAAATCAAAGTAAAATCCTCATTGATCACAATATGTCTTGATTGTGCTGTGCTTTTTTCTGAATTGCTATTATATATCTTTTTGGAATTTTAGCTTCATTTTTCAAACCACAAGTGGGTTATTTGGAAGTCTAAATTTTCAGAATGTTTGCTGAAATGAACATCTGAAAAATAAAACTAGCCCACTTGAAAAAGCCTTCAATTGACTAAGAATGGAGAAGTAACCTAAATCCTTTTCACAAAGCTTTTCAGAGATCTTATTTTAATCATGTCCATTTATGCTAACTGTAATCACCCACTTAATTGATTTAAATGTTTAGGGCCAGTATGATTTAATGATTGAACCTTTTCTCCATTCACTTTCCTCTTCAGGTCTTAAGATGTCTGGAGAGGCTTGGATAGTTATGAGCTTTAACCTAATCTACCTCTCAAGACAATTCTGAGTATGCAAAAGGAACAAAGAACAGCCATTTAAATTACCTGCAAGAAACACAGAACAGAAATGCAATACCTAAGAACAAAAAGTTTGGCTGGGTTTAGAAAACATTCATGCTGTTTCAAAAGTGGATTTAAGGGAGAAGGCCTAGAGCACTTTTAATTTCTAGACAAAAAAGCAAGATATAAATGTGAGACACTTAAATATCTTATTTGCTTATTTATTTAGTGTTTTTTTTTAACGTGCTGTATTGTGTGGCTGTCACCAAAGTAGCACTAATAATAGAGCAGGGTATTGGCTTCTTTCTGTTGGCCAGCACAATTATAGGAGCAGTTTTGACATTTGGATTCCCTACAGCGATGTTGAAGACTGTGACCTAGTCTAGCCTTTCCTTCTTTCTCTCTCTTTTTCATTCCTTTTTTTTTCTTTAAAGCCCCATGTTTATTTCAGAGAGTTCAGAGCTTCTTTGCTACATAGTTTTCTTAAAGGCAAGCTTCCCAGTGGATGCGTTAATCATGTGCTTTACATCTTGTCATATCACATAACATTTTGAGTTTGACTTAACTTGGTGTGATATGTCACAATCCTACACTATATGTGCCCCAGGGAACTTTAAATCAGTTTGCTGAAAAACACAATTAAAGAATCCACAGTGGGGTTGCTTTTTCTTTATGTCTTTAGATATGGAGTTTTAATAACTTGCACTACCTGGAAAAAGAATTTTAGATCATACTCTCTATATTTTGATATTTATACATAGAATTGGGAAGTAAAATTAGGTATAATCAGAATATATTTTCTTTTTTTCTTTTTTTAAAAAACTCTCAGCAGAGGCCAGTCATAGAGATCTGTTTTCTGAAAATAAACTTAGCTCTGAAAAAGCTTTTAAAATCTTCCTGGATCTGATGAAACAACAGAATCTCAGTGCTTATAAAATGTAATTTTAAAATATTACAACTCTGCACATACATAAATAAAAGAGTGGACCTATGGCCAATTAAAATTAAGGCACACAAATCTAAGGTTTAATTTCAAATTACTCTTAAAAGGAACCATACTTTATGCTGTTGAGTTTGTCAATGATTACAACAAGATGTGCTATTAAATACTGTTCATATATTATTCACCAATTATAGGATTGACAGACTTGCTGGCCTTGTATTATGAACACGTCTCCAACACTTTTGAAAGAAGAAAGAGGGAGATGGAGATAGATAAGAAATTAGGAAATTAGGACAAAAAAAGTAAACTTGCTCCCTTTTCTTTGGCTCTTTTCTATTTTTACCCTTGCCTACCAATTGTGTTCAAACTTTAAAAGATTAACCAAAATGATATATAGAAAAAACACATCTCTTTCATAGGAAATAACAACTTTCATAAATGCTGGGACAGCATTAGGGTAAAGTCTTTGCAAGGATGGCTAGCAACTTCTTCCTACTTTTATAAAAATAATATGAAAGTATATGAAGACATGATGACATCACTGCTATAGAGAAGGTTGGAAATCCTATGGTTCTGCCAATGTTTTGGACTCTAGTTCCTAATTATCAAAGCTGTATAGTCAATGATGAGGGATTCTAAAAGTTGCAGTTCAATATCTGAATAGTTCCAGAGTCCCCACCATCAGGACCATTGCAACATCAAAGTATCCAATTGGGCACGTATTCAAAATATGTAATGTTCTTTTTCATGCAGAAATATCAATCAATCAATGTACATGCTCACATGGAAAAGCCCCACTTTTTATTTATTTTCTCCATGAAATTATGAATACTACAGGATCAAAAGTGTTAAGCACACTGGATTGGGAGGCATGCCTATAGAGAATTCTTATGTTAATAATAATAATAATGATAAAGTTGGAAGGGACCTTGGAGGTCATCTAGTCCAAGCTCCTGCTTAGGCAGGAAACCCTATACCATTTCGGACAAATGGCTGTCCAGTTTCTTCTTAAAAACTTCCAGTGTTGGTGGATTCACCACTTCTGGAAGCAGGTTGTTCCACTGGTTAATTGTTCTAACTGTCAGGAAGTTTCTCCTTAGTTCTAGGTTGCTTCTCTCTTTGGTTAGTTTCCACCCGTTGCTTCTTGTCCTGCCTTCAAGCCCTTTGGAAAATAGCTTGATTCCCTCTTCTTTGTGCAGCCCCTGAGATATTGGAACACTGCTATCATGTCCCCTCTCGTCCTTCTCTTCCAGTAACCGTTCCTTATATGTTTTAGCCTCCAGTCCCCTAATCATCTTTGTTGCTCTTCTCTGTACTCTTTCTAGAGTCTCAACATCTTTTTTGCATTGTGGTGACCAAAACTGAATGCAGTATTCCAAGTGTGGCCTTACCAAGGCATTGTAAAGTGGTATTAACACTTCACATGATCTTGATTCTATCCCTCTGTCAATGCACCCTAGCACTGTATTGGCTTTTTTGGCAGCTGCAGCACACTGCTGGCTCATAATTAAATGATTGTCCACTAGGACTCCGAGATCCCTCTCACAGTTACTACTATTGAGCAAGGTAGCCACTATACTATACCTGTACATTTGGTTTTTCTTGCCTAAATGTTCTTAGACATTTGCTGAGTGTGTGAGTTTATCAACCAGAGATCCTAACAGACAAAATAGGTCTCTCTATCTCTCTCTCTCCTCCCCCTCCTTTGGACTACTCTGATCAGAAGTGGAGGGCAGGGATGTATTTGATAGTGGATGCTGAAGGTGGAAGAAATGTGCATGGTCCAGTCTTTTCTCCTCTTCTCCTGCCTTCTTGCATCTGTCAATGGATTTCAGAAAAAGAAAAAGGCAGTGACTGCTCCTTTTGGGCAGTTCTGAGGCTGGTAGAAACTCTATAGACATCTAACCACACTGTTCAAGTTTACTGAAAGCAGAGTCACATAGGATTAATTGTTTTGTTTTGTTTCTTTTTAAAAGATGCTCACAATTATCTTAATATTCTAGCAGAGCTTTTGTTAAATTATTTCACTGTTTGCATTGCTGCTTTCAATATAAACAAGTTTGATGCAATAGCCATGCTTTAGACTTTTTTCCACATTTTCCCCCCAGGGCACCCTGCAGGGAAATGTCATGGTCTCAGGGATCAGGTGAATTTCCTCCTTCCCAGATACACTATTAAAGACCAGCTAAAAATAACTATGTAATCTGATAGCATGCCATAAATACAAAACCACACATGCACATGCTGTACTATCCTCCATCATTTCTAGGATTTCTGAAATCTCATTTTAATGGTGAAGAATCCCTACCTTGAAATGAACAGACTTTTCAACCACTTCCTGCTTTGTTTTCTATTAATTTGGACCTTTTATTTCTACAAACCTGTACTTCAAAGACTTTGAACTTGCTTGTTTATTTACTGTATATCATCAGGCTGTTCGATGGGTCAGATGTAATGCTAAACTGGAGCTTAATCCAGAATTGGGCAGTTTAATATCTTCCAGATGTTTAAAGCTATAGTTTTCTGAATCCTTAATTATGGATGGAACTTGCTGGGCATCATGGGAGCTATGATTCAAAACACTCAGAGGAGCCTAAGATTGGCTGAGTTTTCCTCTCTTTCTTTCCCCTTCCACTAGATAATAAGAAATAGATCAGGTGGTCTTCCTAGAATCAAAAGGTTTGGGGCTTTTTATGCTTAGAGTGAGAGAAGTATTGAGAGACATGGTAGAGATACATAAAGTGCTTATGGAGCAGAAAATGTAGACAGAAAAATATTTTCCTTCATCTCTTATGGTGATAAAATTCAGGATCAGCCACTAGAATTAATGGGACATTAGGAAGAAAACATTTGAGATTGCTTTTTATATTTTTGCATTGGAATTTTTTGCTGGAAGCCACCAGGGCGGCCATATAATTTTTTATAAAAATAAATAAATAAATAAATAAATAAATAAATAAATAAATAAATAAATAAAATTGTACTTGATCTGATGCAGACAACTTATTAAAAATATTTTTTTAAATGGCCAGTATGGCTGAATTCCCATGATATTTTAAGGAATAATCCCAATATTTTATCAGTTTTGGGAACATTGTATGACGTCAGCCAATTTTTAGAAAGCAAATCAGAGTTGATTAAATTGGAGAGTTTTGTGGAAACTTTGCATGGAGAATCAAATGCATCCTTAAAAGTTTGGAAATGGCTAATTTAAGTTTTAGTCCTAAAAAAGATTTCGGAGCTCTAATTCAATCTAAGGTTAGTTCTTCTGATGGCTTATTGAAGGTAGAAACAGAGAAAAAAGAAAAAGAGGAAATGAAAGTGAAAATAAAAATAAGAAATGTTTCTTTGAATAGTGACTGGAAAGTGGTTTTGTGTCCAGGAAAATGGGAATGTAAAATAAGGGCAAAAAAAGTAGACAGAAGAGGAAGTAGAAAGGAATAGATGTGTGTCTTATTTTTCTTCTTCCTTTTCAAGAGTAATTAGGCTCTTGCTATTATGCCAGAATTTTAGCAATCAGTAGTTGCCTGACTCCCTCATAACACTAAGTTATAATGGGTGGATTGTAATGACTAATGCTAAGTCAGAAACAAACACATCACATATTGTTTTAATACTGGGAGTGAAATTAGTCAATCTTATTGTTTAGAGAAGCATTTTTAGTTTATCATCTATTGATACATGCATGTTTCTGTTTATCTATCATGTATCTATTTATCTAAAGTGATAATACTGCTTGCATAACTAGTATTAGTTTTTTAAGTTGTAGGCTAACTTGAGAAAAAAAAAAAGATCAAGCAGTAGTTGGTTTTAGGGCACACAATGCAGCTACCTTGCAAAAGTAAAGATTCTTGAACTGGTTAATTTTTGGATGAGAAACTATCAGACAATGCTTAGAGTCCTAGGACAAAAAATGTTCTCTTTTTTGCTTAAGCACTTGAGTGATTTGGATCTGAGAATATGAATGTATTTTGGATTTAATAAACTTCGCTCTTTTCTTCATTTCTTCATTTCTTCATTTATGAAGAAGCTCTTTCAGCTTCCTCATAACAGAACAGATGTTTGTGTCCCCCTGCAGGATATGCCATTTTTTGCAAGTGAATTGTGTGCTAATAATGGCCTGGCCTTCTGGAGCCATGTTGTGTTTAAGAGGGGAAAAATGCTTTCATTTAAGTATTATAGAGAGGGAAAAAGGAGAGAGGGAAGGATAGGAGAAATATTCCTAAAAGGAATTGATGAAGTTCAACCATTGTCAATTAAGGATGACATCATTGTGTAATATTTTGAAGATTAGTAACATCTGCTTTTTCAAACATGGTTAGTAGCAACCCCTCCAGCTTAGTTGAACCATATGGGATGTTTTCTATGCACAATAATGTGCAGGATGTAATGAAGGCAGTAACTAAAGAAGAAATGTCTTCTTCAAATCACAAATTCTTTTCCTTCAAAACAGAGTGACCTTTCCCAAATATTATAAGAATAAGGAGCAAACAAGCTATAAAGAAACATGGCTGATGTGTTTTGATTGTTCTAATCTAAAACACCATTTCATTTCCAGAATAGGATTTTTTCCTAGTGAAAAGTACTTATCCCTGTTGTATTTCATATCTGTGACCTGAAAGTCAGGCACTGCCTGATAGTCCTTTGTATAAGACAAAATGAGAATGAGAAGATGGAAGCCAAGACAGCTGCCCTTACAGCTGACAATCAGATGCATTATGGAGAAACAGACACATAGGCCATCTAACGAGAGTGATATTTCAGCATAGAGCTGAGGCAACTGAACTCTTCAATAGATCACATAGCAATGTACCCAAGCCTGGTCTCTAGAAAGCTTTTGGATCTTAAAGCACCCCCACATTTTCTGTTGCAGCAGCTGAGCAAAAAGATTTGCAACATCACATCCTTTGCTTCTGCATTTTAGGGGAGGATATGAACTATGTCTGGAAGTTCTGGCGTAAGGATCCCCAACAAGGATACCCTTGTCTCCAATTTGTTCTTACCATCTGATTCTGTCACCGTGAAGTTATGTTCAAGGACCAAGATAATTTATTCAGCTCTTTCTCCCCCCTCCAGTGTTAATATATTTATTTAATTTATTATCCATTGTGGGTTGGCCAAGACATTTCATGCCTGAAGGTCCTAATTCCACATAGAGAGTTCAACAGGGCCAGCAGTGGTACAGGGATGGGCAGATCAATGTAGATATGATCCATTTTACTGACAAAATAATGGGAAAGCATTATCATTGCTCGGTTTCTAAAATGAGCTTATATTTATTATAAAATCTGTAAAGTAAATTTGCATTCATTTTTAATCTGAAGCTTTATCTAATGTATAGAAGATTTGTGCCTAGGTAATATTATTATTACTTTTAATAGAAATTCCCCAAGTAAGCATATAAGAGCCCTGATGGCACAGTGCTTAGAATGCAGTGCTGTGGACAAACTCTGCCCACAGCCTGGAGTTCAGTCCTGATGGGACTCAAGGATGACTCAATCTTCCATCCTTCCAAAGTCAGTAAAATGAGGACGCAGATTGTTGGGGGCAAATGCTGACATTTTAAACTGTCCAGAGAGTTTACTATCGGGTGGTATATAAGTCTAAGTATTATTGCTATTATACAGGTTACAGTGTAAATACTACATACTACAAACATTTTAAAAACAAATTCCTCTGATGTTGTTTTTCCCAGCATAAATTTCCATTATGGAAGATGTTTAAAATGTTACTGTTTTTATAGACAATTGTTGTAAATATTCAGTTTTTTTCAGAGATTTCTCTTACCAATGTAATAATCTCTGTCACAATATCACTTTTTGCAAAGTTTGCAAATTATACCTACAGTAATTCATGGTGAATATTTTTGCTAATGATGGGGCTGCATATTCTACCAGAGGTGAACAGGTTAAATGTTAAAGGTCAGACTTATTTAAAAGTCACAAGAAAAATGCAGAAATGCAGTTGTTTCACCATAACTACTGGTAGATTTGGCCCTTGACAGCTTTTTGTCATGGTATTCAAAACCCTTGCAAAAAAAGTCTAACAATCTATTTTACAGACAGTCTCATATCCAAACATTCTAATATAATAATAATAATAATAAACTATTCACTTGCTTGAACTCCAGCTGTTTTTTTCTCATTGAATCATTCATTTATTTTATTAGAAACAGAACCATCTATTTTAAATAATATTAAGATAGTTTACAAACTTTCATACATTAGGGAATAACAGAAGGAAATGTTAAAACTATGAATAATAATTTGAAATATTGATAACAGTAAAACTTTTTAACTAAAGGATTTTATAAAAATATTTTAACTGGTGCTGAACCAAAAATAAGACTAGCACAAGCTTCCTTTCCTGCATACTATTATATTAAAATGTTGTTTTCCTTATAGATATCAATTGAATTTCCAATGGAAAGTAATATTTGGCAAAAGGCAAAAGCAATCTTTGCATTTGGGCAGCTCAGAAGGAGAAAACTTTTTCTTTCAAATTCTTGGTCCCTAAATAATAAGGGTACTGTAAAGATAGGATGAAATCTTAAAATGATATATGCCACTGCATATGTGCAATTACAATATATACATCCAGTGCTTTTTTTCTAAAAAAAAAAAAAAAAGGGTGCCAGAACTCACACATGTCATACAACTTACCTTGCCTACCCTATAAGGTTCCATCCAAAAAAGGTACCGGAACTCCGTTCTGGGCGTTCTATGAGAAAAAAAAAGCCCTGTATACATCTATACATATCTTCAAAATGAGTGATATATGCAACTGAAGGGTGATGATCCATCTACCTCTAAATAAAATTTTAAAGTAAGTAATCCAAATATCAGATTCCAGACACTGCTTTTAGTAAATCCATGACAAATATATACTTATTAGCAAATTATGTATATCACTCAAATCCATACATATAGTGTTGATTTCCAAAGGAACAATAGTGTCTGCAAGTCCATTATAATTTCTCTCTGAAGATTGGATACATGACTTCTTTGGTTTGTGCTTTTGGACCCTTTGGGAGTTGGTTGTAACAGTTTAGTGAGGCGTTCCTTCTTAAAGCTTGCTACCGTTGTGGGAGGCAGTGTATTCAGCCTTCAGGTCCATCCCATGAACATTTTGTCTACCCTTTGGTTTAGAATAAAATTTGGCAATTTTAAAATGTGTGGATTTCAACTCAGAATTCCCAAACCAACCATGTTTCAGGGGAATTCTTGGAGCTGAAATACACACACACACACACACACACACACACACACACACAGACGATACTAAAGACATGATTTGAAGTAGTATCTTTTTTAGCCACTGGAAAATTGTCCAACAATTTAATTGCAACAATATCAGCAAAGGTGGTCAGGTTTGGAACTACAGTTCATGGCAAAGGAGCACTTAATTTGTACCACCATCATAACGAAAATGGTTTCTTTCAGATGCTGTTTGGCCTAAAGCCACATGTCAACTGATAAATTGTATATCATGGCAATGGAAGAAATAGCCCATTCACCTTGAACAGAAGTTCCAGATTAATTGAAACCCTACAACAGTTGTGATTTTAAATCTGACAGAAAAACCCACCAGTGGCTTATTTAGCATTATGTATAATTTAGACTTCAGATTGGGCCATATAGCCACCTGAGCATGCAAAATGATCAACCATATTTCTGTTCCTCTGGCAGGGACCCTGTGTTTCTCAGCTGAATATTGCTTGATAGTCATCCCAGCCATTTGGAAGAATAATGAGAACAAATGCTTCTATTCTCAATACATTAGACTTTTTTTTAGTTAGAACAATTGGCAAAATACCTTTGTTCTCTCAAACATGTTTAAATGTAGTAAATGCATGTAATAATAATAATAAAGTTGGAAGGGACCTTGGAGGTCATCTAGTCCAATCCTCTGCTCAGGCAGGAAACCCTATACTATTTCAGACAAATGGCTGTCCAGTCTCTTCTTAAAAACTTCCAGTGTAGGAGCATTCACAGCTTCTGGAGGCAGGTTGTTCCACTGATTAATTGTTCTAGCTGTCAGGAAATTTCTCCTTAGTTCTAGGTTGTTTCTCTCCTTGATCAGTTTCCATCTGTTGCTTCTTGTCCTGCCTTCAGGCGCCTTGGAAAATAGCTTGACTCCATCTTCTTTGTGGCAGCCCCTGAGATATTGGAATACTGCTATCATGTCCCCACTCATCTTTCTCTTCATTAGACATACCCAATTCCAGCAGCCTTTCTTTATGTGCTTTAGCCTCCAGTCCCCTAATCATCTTTGTTGCTCTTCTCTGTACTCTTTCTAGAGTCTCAACATCTTTTTTACATCGTGGTGATCAAAACTAGATGCAGTATTCCAAGTGTGGCCTTACCAAGGCATTGTAAAGTGGTATTAATACTTCATGTAATCTTGATTCTATACCTCTGTTAATGCAGCCTAGCACTGTGTTGGCTCTTTTGGCAGTTTCAGTTGGCTCATATTTAAGTGATTGTCCACTAGGATTCCAAGATCCCTCTCACCGTTGTTACTTCGTTGTTCATGTATTAATGTGCATGTATGTGTATATATTATAATATATTATGTATTATAAATAGATGGATAGTAAATAATACATATGTGTATGAATGTGTGTGTGTGTGTATTCATATACCTATATATGAACTCATATACATATACATGTATATAAACTCATATACTTATATATGAGTTTATGTGTATGTGTGTATATTACTGAACGTGGCAAAGAAACATTCAGAGGAACAATAAAATGGAACATTTTTATTTTAGAGGATACTTCTTCCACATAACTGTAACTGTTTAGGCATTTTCTAGGCTCAGTTAAAGCAATGGTTTTCTTCATTCAAACCTTCCCAGACTTTCAGAGGGAGATGGATGGTTCATAAATGTGATAAACAAACAAACAAGCAAACAAACAAATAGTTCTGGAGCTTATCCCGGTGAAATTCAACATCACCTTCTGAGATGTTGAATTTCAACTGCGGTATTTGTTTTCTTTGCTTGGGAAGATGACAGTTGAAGTTCTGTATTTCAGGAAGGCATCAGAATTAGGGAAATTTGGGATTTGCATATGTATTTTCTGTTATATGGCCCTTAGGGTTCTAGGTGTCAAATGCCTAATTTTCATTTGCTCATTTATTACAGATAAGAAGACATTACTTTTGTCTTTCCCTTTATTTTTTCATTGCTGCACATTTCACTCTTCTTGAATTCAATTGTGTTTGTTTGTATACAACTAGTTATATTTTGCCCACTTAAGACAGGATAATTTTGCAATGTCCAGTAAGCATAAAGGCTAGAGTTTTTGAGTTGGTCCATTTGTGTATTTTCTTTTCCACTTACCTATCCTCCCATCTAGGAAGAGGAAGAGGAAGAAAATTTTGAAATACTTTCATGAAGTCTCTCTCATTCAGTAAGGAAGTGCTGGTGAACTGCTTAAGCTGCTTGCTTATGTGTTCCTCACAAAACACCAGTAAATCTTCAGCATTCTCTTATCCAAGGAAGCTACCTCAGAAATACTCAGTATACTCTGGTCAGGGAACTGACAACAACATAACATTATGTTAACAGTAATTTATTGATGGACACTTGGAATTAGTGGAATAAGTGCTTTGTTGGGGAGCAAGCCATAAGAAATCAAAGTTTATTTCAAAATTAACTGGGACACTTTGAATGTGTAATTGATTATGTGCTGTCAAGTCATGTTAGTGATCAAAAAGTAGATTTTCTCCATGATGATCTGATCCTAACCTGATCTTAAACTAACTTACTTCCTTCCTTCCTTCCTTCCTTCCTTCCTTCCTTCCTTCCTTCCTTCCTTCCTTCCTTCCTTCCTTCCTTCCTTCCTTCCTTTCTTTCTTTCTTTCTTTCTTTCTTTCTTTCTTTCTTTCTTTTCTTACTTGCTTACTTTGATGATCTATCAGTTTGTTTTCTTCGCTGACCACAATGTTCTCAAGAGTCTTCTCCAATATCAAAGTTTAAACGTGTCAATATTCTTTTTATCCTGCTTCTTCAAAGCCCAAATATAAGCAAACAATCCTCTCCATCTACCATCTACCAATCCATCATCTGGCCTTTGAAAATATTTGTTAAAGAAGCAAAAGAGAAATTTTACCCATATGATTCTAAGTCAAACACTTCCATGATTAAATGTTGAGATTTTTCCACATATCTTTAGGCCACTCAGATATTTCTGTCATAAAACCTGACTACTTTCTTAAGGTGCACTTTGACAGAACATGACAAGTTAGTTGGACAAGGAACAAAAGAATTTGCTCATTTTATCCATCAGTAAGAAAAATCAGATTTCTTGAGCAAAAAGCTATATTAGCTGGGATAATAAATAGTCTAAAAGAGCCATAATGAGAGGATGCATGTATGTGTAGCCTATGTTATGGACAACTAATCTCCATTTTCTTTTTCAGTGCTGGCACCTGAACAGTCTGCTTCCTTGGAACTTATTGCACTTTTGATAAATTAACAGCAATTATGCCTTCTAAAAATGGGCAGATTTCCAAAACATCTGGTCTGAATAGGTCAGGATTGTCCCTTTTCTCTTCTCTGAAGAACAGTTGGGACTGATGCAGTTGTAAGCATTAGCATTCCCAAGAGACTGTTACTTTACCTAATGTACTGGCTGAATAGCATGCTTCACTTCCACAACACCTGCTTACAGGCTCTGAGCTGCCACTCAAATCTAGGCCAACAGAGCATGGGAAATTGGAAAAAGTGAGGAAAGAACACACCAAGAAACTGGGAAAGAGAATCAGTGCAATGACAAAGGCCTGAGACATGAGAAAATGAAGGCATGTAAAAGGCAAGGTGAGGTGGAGAAATGGAAGACTTTTTTTCCTGACTGATTGGGCTTTTACTTATGATCAGTCTTATGGGTGATTTGCTATTCTACCTATGAAATGGAAGAATGTTAGCTTTTTCTCCATATTTTGTATGCTATGATAGAGGGATGGCATTGCAGCTTGTTTACATTTGGTGATGATTTCTCTATGGTGGCAAGTTTTAGAAAGCTAAAAAGCAGTGGTGGTAGGGCTAAAACTATGAAGACTAAGGAATCCGGCTTATGGATTTTCATGAAGGACTTTATGGCTTTTTCTTCCATGATTCAGGCACTGGTTCCTTCCTATGAGAAAATGCTTTTGGTGATACACATTGAATACCAAAAGAAACCTATTAGTCTCAGATAAAAACTATATATTAATCACACAAGTGGGAACATTTTCTGAATACAGTCCTGTTCTCTTTCATGGATACTCCTTCAAGATATTTATTGATATGAACCTGAGGTTTGCTGTTCTTCCTTGTGCTGGTTCCCATTTGTGTGAATATTTTTTAAAGTGTGACACATCTTGAATCAAAATGGAAGCAACTAACAAATAAAGAACAGAATAAATCAATTGTTTCTTCTGATTACTAGGTATACTCCTACACATGCATTCCATGTTTAATAATCATTCTCACATTCCTGGTATAATTCAGTAACAAAATCCTTTTTTGCCAACCTTATTTTTTTCCAAAAACCTTTTAACATGTACAAATTTTGCATGTTAAATTCATTTAAATCATAATTGCTTCATTGTCCTGACTTTAGACATGGAGTACCATTTTGTTATTTTTTTTAAAAAAAAGTGATACAAACATCAGTCATAATCAATACTAATACTAATACTAATAATAATAATCATCATCATCATCATAAGACATGATTTATAAATGATGTATCAATAATCATCTTGGTATGCCTGACTATAATACTTTTTGAGGAGGATATGAAAGCTGACAGTTCAGTTTGAGACCCAAGCCGCTTGCGATGGGGTGAGCTCCAATTACTTGCCCCAGCTCCTACACAGCTAGCAGTTCAAAAGAATGCAAATGCAAGTAGATAAATAGGTACCACTTTGGTGGGAAGGTAACATGATTCTGTGCCACCTTGGTGTATAGTCATGCTGGCCACATGACCATGAAAATGCCTTCAGACAATGCTGGCTCCTTTGGCTAAGAAATGGAGATGAGTACTGCCCCTCTTAGAGCTGGACACAACTGGACAGGGGAAACCTTTATCTTTATAATACTTTTTTAATATAGGTTCTTCACAAAATACAATATATGAATCACAAGCCTATGGTTGCACCTTTTCTCATCCTCTTTAAATTGTTTTATGGAAACTTGTTTAAATCTTATCTCTTAAACACAGTTACTTTGAGCTGAATTATATCTAAAATGGATTGGCTGTTCTATGAACTGAGAGCCTTTCAGCCTTGAATATGAAGATTTAAAGTATTTTTGTCAATATCCTAAGAAGTATAAGATTGTAATTATGATATTATTAATAGTGTTAATATACTGTAGGCAAGAATCAATTAATTATTCAAGAGCTCTGCATTTGTCTTAAGGAAAAATAAGCTTTCCCCATCTTTAACCCCCACCTCTCATGGCTCACCATCCAACAGTATAGAAACCTACAGCAGTTTCTTAAATCTTGTCTTTATTTGGGAATGAATAACTCTTGCTATTATTGAAGGAGAGCCTTTTGATTGTCCTGTGAATTGCTCTATTGTTGCCCAAAGTGGAAGCAATTTCTTAGAAAAGTATAATGGCAAGGATATAAATTAAATGGCAAGAGGGACGAGTATGAGATAACTATCTACATTTTTTTTCTCTTCCTCATATCACTCACCATCTAAATCTTATAATATATCATCTGGTGAAAATAAGTTGTTATGTCCAGAATGATTTGGCAGTTTATTTTCAGTAGATTCCATCCATGTCAGCCCAGTCCATCAATTTGGCTTATACAGTGAGCACCCACCAGGTTCTAATAAAGTCACAGCTTATGCTTCATCTGGTCTTTCCTACAGCTAAAGAAGTTCACAGCCTGAGTCTGTTTATTTGTTTGGTTTTTACATTTATCAAATCTACTTAGGGCTATCACTCTTTCACCAGTCAAATCTGTAAATCAATCAACTAACACTTTAGTTGATTAATTGGGGAGGTAATAGCATAAATCAGCAAAGCCACAAGCTGAGGCTGCAGATTTTCTTTATTTCCAAGAAAGAATTATATTGGTCCTCTCTTTCACCAATAACCCCTATCTCAATAGGCACACCAAAGGTTTGGAAAATATGGCAGGAAAACTAGTATAGTAGAAGCTTCATTTTTAAAGCCAAGATACTTCAGAGAATGAACCAAAAGTTTTCAGCATAGTTTGGCCTTCCAAAAAGAATATTGTTTGAAATTTCAGGAGGTTAATAATAAAATTTCTGTGGAGATTCTCAGTCAACCAGGTTATAGTTGTCTCAAAAGTGCTTTTTCAAAAGGCAACTGGACTGTTTTTTCCCTTGAGGAAGAAGAAGAAAATGTTTGCTTCTCATCCAAGAAGCTTCATCAGTTGTGATGGTGGGGGATGGAAAGATAGGTATGTCAGAACATTTGAAAAGATAGGTTCTGATCATCCTGTCAGAACCTATCCTTCCATCCCCCACCATCACAATCGATGAACCTTCTTGGATGAGAAGCGAAATGTTTTCTTCTTCAAGGAAAAAAACAAGGGCCGAATTGCCTTTTGGAAAAAAAAAAAAAACCACCTTTGAGTTAATAATAGAACCTACATTGGAAGACTCCAGAAGTTTTCATTCTGCATCAGTGCTAATTCTTTTCATTAATCCACCCTGACTCAAATTCCCCTTCCCACTCTTTGTTAGAAATATATAAAGAAAGAGGATGGTGGTTAGAGAAAGCAGCAATCACATCAATTTAAATTGTATTAATATGATTAAAGATTGTCAGAAAACACAAGAAAAAAATTACCAAAGTAGATCCTGGCTGGAAAATGTATCACTTTTGTAGTAATTGTTGTTGTTGCAAAATTTGACTATTGTGTTGATGAAAACATAGTTGAAGTCTGAGAAGAAAACTGGTGAAATATACTTCTGGTCCAAGAGAGATTTACTTGGTATGTGTCCTATTTCAATCTGCAACTATTTAATGATATGTCTTTGTTTTCTGAACTGGGATAACTCAGATCAGATAATTTGTGAAATTTCCAAGTTAGTCAGAATGATGTCCCTGAGGGGGTCCTCCCCCTCCTATTCTCATATTCAACTAAAAATAGCTTCCAAGTCTGTCAATAGAAGAGAAGGAATTACAAGACTTTTTTTTTACAAAGGAATAGAAGAATATGAGTTGATCATAGGAGTTCCAAGTTTCCTAGCTACTTCTACAGTGTAGTTCACACAATATCACATTAAAACTAGTCTCAGAGTTTATTTATTAATTTAATCATATTTGTATATGAGTTTGCAGTGCTTCCTGTCTTCTAACTTTATAACAGAAGTATAAGAAATCAACATTCTTGCTGCCAACTCCTGGGAGACCCTGGATGTCTACTATTTTCAGGAGATTGAAAAACGATGGTAGCAAGAGAAAAATTAAGTTAAAGAGAATTTGAGGGAATTTCCTCTTTCCATCAAGGTTCTAAGAAAATTAAAGGAGTAACTGGAATTATAATAACGGGCTCTTCTTTCCAAATAAGAACCGGGAATTTGTTAATTTGTTTTACTTTTCAAATATAGGTAATTTTCAGTTCTCAGGGAGTGCTAAAAAATTTAATAAAATTTAGTAAAATGTCAATAAAATTACAATAAAACCAATAAAATGCCTAGCTTTCGTCAGCAACTGCTGACATTATCAGGGCTCAAAATGCCGGTCAGTAGGAAAGTCCTCTTTATAGATTGGCCAGAGTCTGCACCCGGCTCCTAGATCTTGTCATTGGGCCTGCTGGAATAGGCTGTTTCCCGGTTGCCGGTTTCTCATTAGCAATAATTGCTTTCTTGCATTTCTTGCTTGTGTAACTGTCATCGGATGTTTTCTCTTTGCCAAATTCGGGGTTTGATGGAACGTCCCCCCTCTCTTTTTTTGCTTTATTGCCACACCCATTTTGTTTAGTTACACCCCTCCATCCTCCCCTTTCCCCACTCCGTTCTGATTGCCCCGTTGCAACGCACTGTCTCTTATTTTCTTTGTGTTTTCCCCAATCATGGTCTCTGCAGATGTTATTCAAGTTAATTGCTATCACACCCCTTGTTTCCCCCTTGCTCCTTGCTTGCACGGTGCCGCCTTGAGGGCTCTTTTGTGTTGCCTGTTGATACCGGCAGATCGGCATTGCAAGGTGGGGTGGGCGGGTCGTATTCCCCAAACATGCTAATGAGGCTGATTCTCCCCTTTTTGAGTACGATCTGGTAGTTGTTGCTCCCAGGCGTCTCCTTTCTTTATCTCCGATCTTTATACATTCCATCCTAGTTTTAACCAACTTGCCCTGGATGTTCTCTGTACGGCAATCAGAAGCATCAGTCTTCACCACTCTCTCCCCTCCACTCTCGGTCTTCCTCCCATGTGCATCCTCATCGGGGTCACTCCACACCCCTCATTGGCACATTTGGGTTGGTACTGCTGAACGGGGTGGTCGAGTTGTTACAGGCAGTGGGGCTGGAGAAGCTGCCCTTTCTCTTCCCAAATATACAGGCAATTCAATGTCCCTGCCAAGGGTATTTTAAATATGGATCTCTTATCAGGCGGCGCTCTCCCCTCTGGATATCCCAGGGTGTGTGTGCAAGCCCCTAGTCCACACATTAGTGCTCCTGCATCTCTCGACCCTCCTTTAGATGCTCGGAGATGTCTGACCATTCTGGGGGGGGGAGGTCTCAATCGTTGTTTGTGTTCCGTCTGAGTACTCCTGGGCTGTGGATGGTGAGAGGGGGAAGTCTTCTCTACAATCCTCTCCATTGATATATTCGGTGTTTCCTTAGGCTGTCTCCAGTGAGGTGGGGGATTGCCCATGCTCCAAGCTCTCAACGTTAAGTGGGCTGGGCAAAGATCGATGTGCCGATTAATTGAGTCCTTATTGGATAGCCATGCCTCTTTAAGCAAGTGGCCCCCTTTCGTATTGTCACTGGCCAACACACGTACATTTTCAAAGTCAAATCGGTGGCCTGATTCAGTCATATGTGCCACAATCTGAGAGTATTGTTCGCCCCTCTTTACCGCTAATTTATGTTCATGGACCCTGGTTCTTACTCTCTTGGCGGTCTCCCCAACATAGTTCCTGGGGCAGTCCTCACAGTCAATTCTGTAGACGACTGCTGACTTATCCATGGTGGGGAGTGGGTGCTTGGGGCGCATGATTGCGGCACGTAGCGTCTGATTGGGTCTATGGGCTACCTTAACATTGTATGGTGCTAGTAATCTAGCAGTTGCCTCAGAGACGTTGCAGATATAAGGGAGGGTAACCAACGTCGTCTGTGGTGTAGGTTCATTTGTACATGGATCCCTTCGAGTTTCAGGTGGCACACTATAGCACCTAATGAACCTTGTTGGATATCCATTGCGTTTGCATATATGAAAGAGATGGTTTCTTTCCTCTATTTTTGGTCTGGCAGTACTACAGTGGGACTCCACCCTTTAAACAGGGCTCTAATACTTTATGGGCCACTGGATGATTACTCTTGTGATGGAGGATTCTGTCCATGCACGTTGGTTTTCGGTATACCCTGGTGTCAAGAGTTCCATCTGGCTGTCGATGGACCAGTACGTCCAGAAATGCCAGTGAACCCTGATTTTCTTCCTCCATCGTGAATTGAATGTCTGGGTATACCGAATTCAGTATGCCTATAAAGTTAGTTTTTTGATGCTTCTTGATGACAATAAAAGTATTGTCCACATAGCGGGCCCAAAATTTAGGTTGATATTGGGCCATCGCTATGTGCTCCAACTGTTGGAATACTACCTCAGCAATTACACTGGAGATTGGAGAACCTATAGGTGTACCTTTAGTTTGCTCATATATGGTACCCTGATCATACTCAAAAAGGGGAGAAACAGCCTCATTAGCATGTTTGGGGAATACGACCCGCCCACCCCACCTCGCAATGCCGATCTGCCCGTATCAACAGGCAACACGGAAGAGCGAGCTGCGGCTGAGTCAGTGTATTAGTTGACAAATTACATACCAGCCTGTCGGGAAAGTTGTCGCTATTCCACTCTCGCAAGTTGTTAATTCTGCATTGGAATACTCCCGTCATATGCTGCCTTGTTCTTTCGGCGGCTATCCGGATGTGCCAGTTCAGTGCCTGGAAATGCTGGCTGGTCAGTTCCATCTCGCACTGCTCTCGATAAACCTGTACCTATGCTTTTAAACTGTCTATGCGCCTATGTTGATCATTGATGAGCGCACGCATGGTACGGCGTTGGAATTGTTGAACTGCTTGCCAGCATTCCAAGGAATCAATGGTGGGTTTTCTCCTTAAAGATTTGGGGGGTAGGTCTTCTTTGAGGCAATTATGCAAAAACGCCAACTTGCAATAGTTTGTTGCAATACGCCGTGCAGGCACCTTGTAATGCCGATCTATCCATATCAACAGACAGCACAGAAGAGCTCTCAAAGCGACACCGTGCAAACAAGGAGCAAGAAGGAAACAAGGGGTGTGGCAGTAATTAACTCGAATAACATCAGTGGAGACCATGACTGGGGAAAATACAAAGAAAACAAGAGACAGTGCGTTGCAACGGGGCAATCAGAATGGAGTGGGGAAAGGGGAGGAGGGAGGGGCACAACTAAACGAAGTAGGGGTAGCAATAAAGCAAAAAAGGAGAGGGGGGATGTTCCATCAAACCCCAAATTTGGCAAAGAGAAAACACCCAATGACAGCTACACAAGCAAAAAATGCAAGAAAGCAATCATTGCCAATAAGAAACCGGCAACCGAGAAACAGCCTATTGCATCAGGCCCAATGACAAGATCTAGGAGCCGAGTGCAGACTCTGGTCAATCTATAAAGAGGCATTTTGAGTCCTGATGATGTCAGCAGTTGCTGACGAAAGCTAGGCGTTTTATTAATTTTTATGGTGATTTTATTGGTATTGTATTAAATTTTACTAAATTTTACTAAAATTTTTAAACATTCCCTGGTGCTCACGTTTATTTGCTTGGTTTTAAATATGGATATACCCAGGGATCATATTTTTAGTGTAATTGCTAACAAATATATATATATATATATATATATATATATATATATATATATATATATATATATATATAATGGATTACTGCCTTTTTGTGACGAAGGGGCTTGCGTAACTCAATGAAGCTATAAGCTATGCCGTGCAGGGCCACCCAAGATGGACAGGTTATAGCAGAGAGTTCTGACAAAATGTGATCCACTGGAGAAGGAAATGGCAAACCACTCCAGTATCTTTGCCATGAAAACCCCATGGACAGTACTAAAAGGCAAAAAGATATGACACTGGAAGATGAGCCCCTCAGGTCGGAAGGTGTCCAATATGCTACTGGGGAAGAGCAGAGGGCTAGTACTAGTAGCGCCAGAAAGAATGAAGCGACTGGGCCAAAGCCGAAAGGACGCTCAGCTGTGGATATATCTGGTGGTGAAAGGAAAGTCCGATGCTGTAAAGATTTTTTCTCCATAGGAACCTGGAATGTAAGATCCATGAATCAAGGCAAGCTAGACGTAGTCAAAAAAGAGATGACAAGACTGAACATCGACATCTTAGGAATCAGCGAACTAAAATGGACAGGAATGGGTGAATTTAACTCAGATGACCATCAGGTATACTACTGTGGGCAAGAATCCCTCAGAAGAAATGGAGTAGCCTTCATAGTCAATAAAAGAATAGGAAAAGCAATACTGGGATACAATCCCCAAAATGACAGAATGATCTCAATTCGAATCCAAGGCAAACCATTCAATATCACAATAGTCCAAATCTATGCCCCAACCACTGGTGCTGAAGAGGATGAAATTGACCGGTTCTATGAAGCCCTACAGCACCTTATAGAATTAACACCAAAAAATGATGTCCTTATCATCATGGGGGATTGGAATGCTAAGTTAGGAAGCCAAAAGATAACCGGAATAACAGGCAAGTTTGGCCTTGGAGTACAAAATGAAGCAGGGCACAGGCTAATAGAATTTTGTCAAGAGAATACGATGGTCATAACAAACACTCTTTTCCAACAACCCAAGAGACGGCTCTACACATGGACATCACCAGACAGTCAACATAGAAATCAGATTGACTATGTGCTCTGCAGCCAAAGATGGAGAAGCTCTATACAGTCAGTAAAAACAAGACCAGGAGCTGACTGTGACTCAGATCATGAGCTTCTCGTTGCAAAATTTAGGCTTAAATTGAAAAAAGTAGGGAAAAGCACTAGGCCACTCAGGTATGAACTAAATCATATTCCTGATGAATATACAGTAGAGGTGACAAATAGATTTAAGGAACTGGATCTGATAGACAGAGTGCCTGAAGAACTATGGATGGAAGTTCGCAACATTGTACAAGAGGTAGCAACTAAAACCATCCCAAAGAAAAAGAAATGCAAGAAAGCAAAATGGCTGTCTGAGGAAGCTTTGCAAATAGCTGAGGAAAGAAGGGAAGCGAAAGGCAAAGGAGAAAGAGAAAGATACACCCAATTGAATACAGAATTCCAGAGAATAGCTAGAAGAGATAAGAATACCTTCTTAAATGAACAGTGCAAAGAAATAGAAGAAAACAACAGAATAGGGAGGACCAGAGATCTCTTCAAGAAAATTGGAGATATGAAGGGAACGTTTCATGCAAAGATGGGCATGATAAAGGACCAAAATGGCAGAGACCTAACAGAGGCAGAAGAGATTAAGAAGAGATGGCAAAACTACACAGAAGAACTATACAAGAATGAGCTTAACATCCCAGATAACCACAATGAGATGGTCACTGACCTCGAACCAGACATCCTAGAATGTGAAGTGAAATGGGCCTTAGAAAATCTGAGCAACAACAAAGCTAGTGGAGGTGACAGTATTCCAGCTGAGCTATTCAAAATCTTAAAAGACGATGCAGTAAAAGTGCTACACTCAATTTGCCAGCAAATTTGGAAAACTCAACAGTGGCCACAGGATTGGAAAAGGTCAGTTTACATTCCAATTCCAAAGAAAGGCAATGCCAAAGAATGTTCAAACTATCGCACCATTGCACTCATTTCACATGCTAGTAAAGTTATGCTTAAAATCCTACAAGCTAGACTCCAGCAGTATGTGGATCGAGAACTACCAGAAGTACAGGCAGGATTTCGAAGAGGCAGAGGAACTAGAGATCAAATTGCCAACATACGCTGGATCATGGAGAAAGCTAGGGAGTTCCAGAAAAACATCTACTTCTGCTTCATTGACTATGCAAAAGCCTTTGATTGTGTGGATCACAACAAATTGTGGCAAGTTCTTAAAGAGATGGGAGTACCAGACCATCTCATTTGTCTCCTGAGAAACCTATATGCGGGTCAAGAAGCAACAGTGAGAACCGAACACGGAACCACTGATTGGTTCAAAATTGGAAAAGGAGTCCGGCAAGGCTGTATACTGTCGCCCTGCCTATTTAACTTATATGCAGAGCACATCATGAGAAAGGCAGGGCTAGATGAATCAAAAGTTGGAATTAAGATTGCCGGGAGAAATATCAACAACCTAAGATATGCAGATGATACCACTCTAATGGCAGAAAGTGAAGAGGAACTAAAGAGCCTCTTGATGCGGGTGAAGAAGGAGAGTGCAAAAGTTGGCTTGAAACTCAACATTAAGAAAACCAAAATCATGGCATCCGGCCCTCTCAATTCCTGGCAAATAGATGGGGAAGAAATGGAGGTAGTGACAGATTTTATTTTTCTGGGCTCCAAGATCACCTCAGATGGGGACTGCAGCCAAGAAATTAAAAGACGCTTGCTCCTGGGGAGGAAAGCTATGGCAAATCTAGGCAGCATTCTAAAAAGCAGAGACATCACCCTGCCAACAAAAGTGCGTATAGTCCAGGCCATGGTTTTCCCAGTTGCAATGTATGGCTGTGAAAACCCCGACTGCTCTTTAGAAGGCCAGATCCTGAAGTTGAAACTCAAGTACTTTGGCCACCTAATGAGAAGGAAGGATTCACTGGAGAAGAGCCTAATGCTGGGAAAGATTGAGGGCAATAGAAGAAGGGGACGACAGAGAATGAGATGGCTGGATGGAGTCACTGAAGCAGTAGGTGTGAATTTAAATGGACTCCAGAAGATGGTAGAGGACAGGAAGACCTGGAGGAACATTGTCCATGGGTCGCGACGGGTCGGACACGACTTCGCAATTAACAACAACATATATATATATATATATATATATATATATATATATATATATATATATATATATCAGCTATACAAGTAAAAATATGACTCTTGGGTATGTCCAGGAGCCGAGTGCAAATGATTAGCGGTTGCATATAAGCTTTCCCAACGACTACCGTTTACACCCTGATGATGTCAAGAGCTCTTGACGAAAGCTAGGTTCAGTAAATAAAATCTTTTATATTTTTATATTTTTATTCTCTTGGTGATCAACTATTTATTGGTTTTAACTATTTTATTGATCAACTATTTATTGATTTTAGCTGGGAAAAGATCATTACTGGAACAGAGAAAAGTTGCAAAAAAATTTGAAGATTCTTTACACTATACAAAACTAGGGGAAAACTGCATACTAAAATGTATCTATTTGCTCTGGGTTTGAAAATAGTAATTTGTTTTTATTTTAATTACATTTGTGTGGCCTATCCCAATTTAGACTCTGGGAGATTTACCTCAGAGTATCATAATAAAATAGATAATACTGTAATATAATTAGGTTTTATATATAAAAATATGGAAAACAAATAACAAGAAGCTAAAACCATAATAAAAAAGAACCATTCCCAAGATTATGCCAGAAAACAATCAATTCATATTGAAAAGACTGAAATATTCACACATTTCTTCAGAAAGTATAGAAACTTAAGGAAAATAAAATAAGGATCTGAATGAAAATTAGTGTATTTTGTGCACAGGATATCCTAATCACAACTGCTTTAAACATACAAACTGTGTCTTTGCAGGTCTTGTTTCCAAGAATGAGACTTCTGAAAAACATCCACAGAGAATGGGAACAATTTCACTATACAGATGTACTTATATATACTTCATACGTGTAGTGTTTATAAATATTGGGGGTGGACAACTTTCTTATGGCTGTGGTTTACCTCACTGATTTAGATAGAGCCATTGCTTGAAGCAAAAAAAAAAAAAAAAAAAAAAAGCATCCTGTGTGTATCACTCTGAAAGGCTCTCTTTCCTGGCAACATTTAATTCCTAGCCATCTAAGCTAACGTAGGGCAGATACAACAGTACTCCCAATATATCACTGGATGTGACCCTGTCAAATCAGAGCCATTGAGTCCATCAGTCACATTTTATGTATTTCCCTTTTTACATGGTTTGGCATGAGATTCCATAACCCCTTTATTGTCAATCTGTTATGGTTGGTCTGATAAGGAAGAACTTGTCCTCTCTTAGTGAACATGGCTCCTGCAATATCTAGGAAAGTAGCCAAGTTTTGTGCTGTTGCAATTAGAAGAATAACAGCATAGAGTTTTTTCAGTTTATACATCAATGTTCTTACGTTTATCTTTCTTATTAAGCAGAAAATCACTGCAAAGATGGTTGCAGTGTCTCGGGTCATGTGTTTGCCATTTGTGGCCTTCCCAGCTGGCTTCTGACAAACAAAGTCAATGGGGAAGTTGGATTCACTTAACAGTCATGTGATTTACTTAATGACTGCAGCAAGAAAGGACATAAAATTGGGTATTACTTACTTAATGACTGCCTTACTTAACAACAGAAGTTTCAGGCCCAATTGTTGTTGTATAGCACGGGTGTCAAACTCGCCACATCATGTGATGTGTCGCGATGTGTCATGACTTGTTTTGCATTGCCAGAGCTGGGGTGGGCATGGCCTTCGTATGATGCAACCGGCCCGCAGACCGGCAGTTTAACACCCCTGTATAGTATAGTATAGTATAGTATAGTATAGTATAGTATAGTATAGTATAGTATAGTATAGTATAGTATAGTATAGTATAGTATAGTATAGTATAGTATAGTTACCTTATGTTTGTTCTCACACTGTTAGAAATACCTGATAGCAATATTCTTTTCTGCATTTAGTTTATGTATATTATCTGGTTTAATTGTTTAATTAATTGTAGAACTTGAGTTTTTTAATTAACTGCAAAGAGGCATTTCTTCATGGTAGGGTTCTTGTTTGCTATCAAATTTCTTACCTTGTATGAACTTTTTTTCTTCTCTTTGCCCCAAGTTGTTTTTTTTCCTTCTCATCTTTTATATAGAGTTTCCATGGATAGCACATGGTTTCTCTCTTGAAAACTGTTACACAAGTCTGATTAAACTCTGAGAAACTCCTACAAGAGTTAACATACATTCAGGGCTTTTTTCTCATAGAACGCCCAGAATGGAGTTCCAGCACCTTTTTTGGATGGAACCTTGTAGGGTAGGCAAGGCAGGTTGTATGATGTGTGTGAGTTCCGGCACCTTTTCTTTTCTTTTCTTTTCTTTTCTTTTCTTTTCTTTAGAAAAAAAAGCACTGCATACATTTATACATTTTTGTCCAAGAAACACAGGATGGAGGGGGGAGAGGGAAAGATTGAGAAAAATAGCAAACGCATTTAACTTCCTAGCTTTTCCAGATTAATGTCTATGGAGATTCTCAGTCATCTAGGTCATGGTTGACCCAAAGCTGCTTTTTTAAAAGGCAACTGGACTTTATTTTTCCTTAAAGACATTTCACTTCTCATCCAAGAACTGAAGAAGCTTCTTGGATGAGAAGTTAAACATCTTCAAGGAAAAAAAGAAAACATCTTTTCCCAGATTAATTATTTTATCCAATGAAGAAGAGATGCACACCATACCATCCTGCTTTTTCTCTCTCAATGGTTGTAAAGCAGCATCTATGCTGTTATCACTAAAAATATGTGCCAAGGTATAGCAATAAGCCTTATTATTACTAAGACGTAGCAAGCCCTATTGTCTTACAGTATGTTACACTTTTTCTCACTGCTGGGACCTGTCCTCTCTCTGATAGACTGCAAGACTGGGACAGGCTATTTCTCTAAAAAGCCGCCCCTTACAGCCTGGTTAGGAACAGGAAGTGGAGTGCAACAGAAAACTACAGGTGTTTCATCATATTTTCGCTTCACAATAACAACTTTGTGAAGCAAATAGGGCTGAGAGTTGCTCACTGAACTTAATGGATGAGTAGGGACTTGGTTTCCTTAATCCCAAACTAAAACCTAAGGCTTAGCTCCCAGTGACACACGTTGCTAATGAAAACTTTGGATGTGGTCTGTAAAGACTTTCAAAATTTGCAATTGTGTAATAGGAAAGGAGAATCTCCTGGCTAAAGTGCTGGACTAGGAGTGGGGAAATCTGAATTCTTGTCTTGTCTGGATAACTTTTGGCCATTCCATCGCTCAGTTTTAAGAAAAAGGCACACCACTGCTGAAAATGTTGCTCGGAGTCAAAATTAACTCTCAAAGGCACAAAAACAAAAGAAAAGAGAGAAGGAGAAAAATTATTAACTGAAGAATAATGCCATTAAATTGATTTAATTTTAGTTAAACATAAATAAAGTTTGGTTGTTTGTCCTGGTCCCATGCCATGCCTAGACACACCAAATGCAGTTATCTTCACAGAGAAAATAAAAAGAACCCTACTTCAGCATAGATAATATATTACCTTAGTAGTATTCTTCCATAACTTAACAAATTGGTCAAGTTCTAGTATAATTCAGCAGGCTGGTTGTTACCTATAAAGCCTGTTACCTCTGTCCAATTATCTCTGCCTGTCTAGCAAGACTAGACACAGTTGGGCTGCCTTAGATCCTACCTATTAAGCAACACCATCTTGCTCAGGAAAAATTCCTTCTCTGTCACTGTGTCTGCCCTGTGGAGCAACAGTCCTCCTGAGATCTAGACAATCCTGACTTTCCTGGCCTTCAGAAAGATCCTGACGCCATGGTTCATCTCTTGGGCATTGGGTCAAAATATTCTGTGAGCTATCAGTTATGTGGTAACGTATGTTTTATGAATGATTGTCCCTGGTGCTATAGGTATTACCTATGTTTTCACAGCTTTATTTATTTATTATAATTACAGATGCATTTTTTGTTTGTTTCAATGATACCTGCCCATGGTTTCCTGACATGTGGGCAGCCATATAAGTTAGATAAATAAACAAACTTGCAGATTCTTGGTTTACTATTTCTATTCATTAGCACAGACAAAGACAAATTATAACAAACAGATTCTTTATAATATACTTTTACCTTTGTCATATGTGGCAAGTTAAAGCCTACAACTTTCTTTTGAATTTTCTTCCAAATGCTGTCTTGTGGTATTGCCTGTTGCAGGGGGATGTGATTAACATTGTGTGGGCCCTGTGGCATTTGGTGTTTTTTTTAAGAATCCCTAATCCCTGCTTAATTTTATGAACTGTCAAAATGATTCTAAATATCTCTCCTCTTTGCATTTTCACCTCAGGACAAGAGTCCAGAGGTATGGATTGTTGTACAACAGTGGACTTCAGGCAATTTTCATCTTTTAATGCCTGCAGCGTCCGAGGTTGAATTTGTAATAATAACCAGATTATCTCTGAAGGATCTCTCGCTTATACTTGCAAATGGTTCTGCAGGAAAATGCAAAAGATAGGAAAGGAAAAAAAAATAATTGATTAGAGGCAGGAGATCATTTTGTCACATAATCCCAGATGGAAAAGAAAACAAATTCTGATATGCTTCCTTCCTTCCTTCCTCCCCCTTTCTTATGCATTTAATGAGAGTTGAAGATAGTGTAACTGGAAAGACCAGTTTTGGAGGCATTACAACAGCAAAAATCAGCAAAACAGCAAGAGAGAAAGACAGAGAGAGACAGAGACAGAGAGAGAGACAAAGACAGGCACAGAGAGAACACACACACACACACACACAGAGAGAGAGAGAGAGAGAGAGAGAGAGAGAGAGAGAGAGAGAGAGAGAGAGAGAGAGAGAGAGAGAGAGAGATGTGGTCTGGTCTATGATTATAGTGCATTCAAACTAGTGCTTTCATCAGCCATTAGAAAGATTGTTAGATGCTGCTTGGCAAGTTTGAACATTGTACTAGATCTGCTGCTAGAGAAAATGGTAACTTGAAGATAGAATTGATTCAGTACATTGACTCAAGGGATGGCTGGATACAAATCTCTAATTGCACCCTGAGATGCCTTACAATGAGTTGCCTTTATGCCCAAATCTAAAAATAAATAAATAAATAAATAGATGTATCATGTAGTGATTACCTGAGAAAGGTCAACATTGAGGTGAATCTCTTTGCTTATACAGTATTAGCAGGTTTGTGCTTCTACCAACTATCAAGAACAACCTTGGCCTGAATGGAAATCTCTAAGTAAACTGCATGCCAGGGTAGGAAGATCAAAGGACAATCTTTAAGAAAACGAGGTCTTCCTATAGAAGAAATTCTGTGCAAATATGGAGAATAGCAATCCATCTCTCGTATGCTATGGTACATACAATGTCCTTCAACATGTATGGAAGAAAAGCTTATGCTGGCGAGAGAAAATGCTATTGACTTGGCCGATATTGGGTAAATGTTATATAGTTTTAATCCTATTTCTTCTACATACTTTTTACATGTGTTAAATTTTTATTATACATTTACACCTATTTTATTTGTTCAATGTTGAATGTCTATAATTTGTAGATGCTTCTGGCACAAATAAAAAAAGAAAGCAAGTTTGTGAAGCATCCTTCTAAATCCTTGCACAATTCATCAATGGAGACATTTTCAGAATTGTCTGAGAATTGTGTTAGAAGTACCAGAAAGGCATCTTGCACTGCAAATCCTGCATTATGTTTCTTCCAATTATGATATTCTATTTCTATATTTGATTGGTTTAGAAATATTTAAATGAGATAGACCCCTATTGACTTATTTTAGACATCAGTACTTTTTAAACTTATTTTTATTTTAATTTAAACAAAGATGATATGACTGTGTTATTCATGATGATACAGTCTCTTTGGATATAGACCCATAACCATCTTCTTCTACCATTACTCAGATGATTAATTGAAAATTCATGTTCTTAAAAAAAAAGAAAAGGAAAGAAAAAAGGAAAGGGTGCTATCAGTTGCTAAGGTCAGAGGAGATAGCCTATTTCATTGCCTTCAAACACCAGACTATAAATATTTAATTGTATCCATCTCCCAAAAATAAGGGAACCAAGATCTTAAATTTGCCAGTTCCCTCCTCCTCTTTGGATAAGAGAGACACAGATAACCAGGAAGGGAAATATTGGTGTCAAAAAGACAGATGATCAAAATCCATATCTATATCAAGATACAGAGCAACATTAGGTAGTCATCAATCATTAATGGAATCTGGAATAGATGAGATTGAGGAAGATTATTCTCTGTGTAATGTATGTTCATGTGTGAGTCCTGCTTGGATAATGTGTTAAGTGAAATAACTCATGAGATCTGTTAGCATTCATCCCTTATATTCCTTTTGTTAACAGGTTAGCACTCAAACCAATTCACATATCCGAAGCTTTATTCATTATTAATCAAAGAAGCTAAAAAGTCGATCTACTCTGGTTATATACAGTAGTTGTGGTTTTCAAACCTTTAAATATTTAATGGTGTCATTGCTTTCCCTGTGGATGTCAGCCAAGAAGAATGTCTCGTATTAGAATCCCACTGGATTAGGGAAAAGAAAAAGGAGGAAAAATTTTAAAAAGGATTTTTAAAAAAAATAAAAATAAAAGCATCTCACACTATTGTATTACTATTTTGATCACTTTCTAAAGAGATTATTTCAAAATATAAAATGAGCTTTGCTCATGGTATACAAGTAGCAATGAGATTTATTATTTTAGAAAGAAAAGACAGCACGTTCAGATTTGTAGAGACTAAAATTTCCAGAATGCTCAGCCAGAATAGTGAAGAAGTTAGCTACCTCTGAAATATATTTTAACAGAACTGAATAACAGAGTTGGAAGGGTCCTTGGAGTTCTTCTAGTCCAACCTCCTGCTCCAGCAGGAAACCCTATACCATTTCAGACAAATGGCTGTCCAGTCTCTTCTTTAAAACTTCCGGCATTGGACCATTCACAACCTCTGGAAGCAGGTTATTCCATTGTACTAACAGTTAGGAAATTTCTCCTTAGTTCTGGATTGCTTCTCTCCTTGATTAGTTTCCATCCATTACTTCTTGTCCTGCCTTCTGCTTTGTAGAATAGCTTGATTCCCTCTTCTTTGTGGCAACTCCTGATATATTGGAACACTGCTATCATGTCCCCCCTAGTCCTTCTCTTAATTAAAGTAGACATATCCAATTCCAGCAACTGTTCTTTATATATTTTAGCCTCCAGTCCCCTAATCATCTTTGTTGCTCTTCTATGTACTCTTTCTAGAGTCTCAACATCTTTTTTATATTGTGGTGACCAAAACTGGATGCAGTATTTCAAGTATGGTCTAACCAAGACATTATAAAGTGGTAGCAACACTTCAAGTGTTCTTGATTCTATCCCTCTGTTAATGCAGCCTAGCACTGTGTTGGTTTTTTGGGCAGCTGCAGCATACTGCTGGCTCATATTTAAGTGCTTGTCCACCAGGACTCCAAGATCCCTCTCGTAGTTACTACTATTGAGCTAGGTACCACCTATAGTATACCTGTGTGTTTGGTTTTTCTTGCCTAAATGTAGAATCTTGTTTTTTTCACCACTGAATTTTATTTAGATAGCACCCAAGGGTCAAGTGAGAGGTTAGTCTTATAATACCCAGTCACTACTCCATTTAGGACATAATCTCACTAACTTGGGTCAAATCATCATTTCCTCTATTACAGATTTAAAATAAGTGACCCCAAAACAGAAGGAATACAGTTCTGTCTCCCAATGTGTGAAGAGAAAAAATTCTTCATGCATCCTCTGTGCAGGTTTTCAGACATTGAGTTCAGACAATCCTTCTCCAGGATAAATCATTGGGTGAATATTTCAAGAAGAGGGTAGGTTAACATACAAACAGTATATTCACAGTAAAGCCAAAAGTTTTACTACTAATAGATTTTCCCCTGACTTGCTTTTTAAATCTAAATCAAATCCCACCCCCTGAACAATCTTCTATCCACAAAAGAAAAAAAATATTACATTGACTGTAATCTTTGTGCTCATGTCCCATGTTCTGTTAGGCAGGATGAGAGTTGGAGTCAGCAGGAAAGTCCTGTGAAAACAGGTGTTATCTGTCTTGGTATTTTATTCTGAGTATCAGAAATCACAAGTTCTATCCCATCCCTCAAAGTGAACAGTTGTAGGCGACATAGTCCATGTAGACCCAGGGCTAATTTACTAGATTAGTCCACTTTTGAAAAAATGGCTTTTGTGTAATATATCTCAAGGCTAAAAGAAACAGCTAAAGTTAAATAGAACAGGTATTCTGATCCAGTAAATAAAAGTATTGGGCTCCTTTAAAGCAATGATTTCACAGTTTTGAATCAAATCATGTCATTGTTTTCCTCAGCTCTAGCCAGCATAAAAATCAAAAGAGGCCCATTTGATCTAATTTTTTTATGTATGGTGAAATACAGGTACAAAGGGCTTTTCATTTTGTCACCATGTTAATTATCTAAGCCCAAGAAGGTGGAAGCAGATAGTCAATATAGCTTGACGTTAAGAAATTAAACAACGTTGGATGTATTTTTTACTTGGGTGGGAGAGCAAAAGGAAAACCTAAGGTGCTAATCTAGGCAGGGAAATCAAAAAATGGGGAAAAAAACATCTAAAAGAAAGTTATATAGATTTTTGTTTATTGTTTTTATTGAGACCAGAACATCCATTGCTAAGTGATCTGGTTATTATATGAGCTGTGTCTAATTTTATGAGCCTTTTTCTGTGATTATAAAAGCAAATTGCTGCAATCATTAAATGAATCATGGGGTAATTTAGTTGTGCCCATTGATTTTGCTTGTTGGAAGCCCCCAAGACAGGTCACAATCACATAACCCTGGGATGCAGCAAACACATGCCAATTGCCAAGTGCCAGAATTTTGATCAGATGATCATGGGGATAGTGTGTGTTGCAAGTGTGAGGACTGGTTGTAAATAACTTTTTTTTAAGGATGATTTCATAATGATAATAGTTGTAAGTCGAGGACTAGCTGTAATGCAATGAGAATGAATGCATTTTTAAGCAGAACTGTGTTAACTATAATGATTTAATATATTAAATTTAATATTTTATTTAAGAAAACATCTATATAGTACTGTTATAGAAAGATATTATATGTCTTCTAAAATTGTGTGTATTATTTTATGAAACAAGAAAAGATTAAAAAAACAGATAAAAGAAAAGGGGGAAGGAAAACCAAGAAAACAATAGATTCTCACACCAAATTATTAACATTTTGTTAAACAAAAGCTCAAGAAATGAAAGCTGTTTTGGCAATAAAGAATAGGTTATTACTGCTTTTTAAGAATATGAGCTTTGGTGAAATAGAATCTCCTCCATTAAAAAGATAATATGCATAGTTCTGATAAAATGGACTCTAGCCTATGTCAAACTGTATATTAGTTTCTCAGGAAATTATAATAATATGAATATTGCAGATATTCTTTTATTGTTTGTAATACTTTTATCCTAGTTAATAGCATAATATTCTCATTATTAATATTATTATTGCTGTTATTAATTTTGAGATGTTTAAATATATAATGATGGCCACCAGCAGCTTCAATTCTGTCCTTCCTGACTGTTCTACCACAAAGTTCCACTACTGTTTTTCAGATTTCTTTTACAGCTTTATCATTGCCAAATAATACACACTATACATTGATCCCAAGGCAATGCTGATAATTGGATAGGATATGAGAGGAAATATACTGCCATTTTTTTCCAGAAAGGGAGGCATTTTGAAGCCAAATGATTGTCAACTTATCAAGGAAGCCAATAAAAACACCTTTTTCCCCTTAGCTGACTAGGTGGGTTATTCATTGTGCTATTTACTGGGGATTAAGGGAAGATTTGGGTTTGCATACCAGACCCAAAGGAAACTTAAATTTAAGTTGTTAGCCTTTGAAGAACAGACAAGGTCATAATTCAGTCCCACTGAAGAATTAATCTCCTGAAAAGCCCACTTGTGGCTCCAGTGGATGGACAGGTGGATGGGATATTCATCCATCCACTTGGTCAAAGCTGATGTGTCCTACACATGCTTCCAGGAAGTTAGAAAAAGATGAAAAGACTTTCAGAGCAAAACAGAGTAGAGGGAGGACCCCCTTTCAAGTTCCTGTAAAAAGAAGTACAATCATGATGAAATACACCTTCCTAAAAGCAGAGCATTGAAGTAGCATCAAATGGTATGCAGGATTCTCCAATTTAGGTTTTGCCTTTGATTAATTTATTACTTGAGATGCCAGATAAGAGTCTCATAACTAAGAGGGACTTTAATTGAGGGAGGTACTGTAGATACAAGATAGACAGACAGGAACTGTTGCAGAATAAAGACATTCCTTAGCATAATGAAATAAGCCATGAGACCTTTTCAACCACTGCTTTATATGAGACCAACACCTCTAAAAGACAACTAAATGAAGTAAACAATGATTGCTTATCTGAAAAGTTTATTTATTATTTAAGATTTATCTAGCAGAAGAAAACTTGGAGCAAAAATCATTAAGCTTAAAAAAAATTCAATTATTCAAAAGTAAGCAAGCACAGGTTTATAAATTTTGGTAAAACTAAAGTTTGGAGGTTTTTCTGAAGTACATAAATATATTTTATGGATAGAATAGTCCTGATTTAATACATCATCTGAAATATGAATAATATTCATTCCCGCTTAACCTGTTTTCCTACATTTATATATACTTAAAAAACAACTGTTCCTTGATACGTTCAAATTGAGAATATAATTTAATGTTGGTTTCTTTGTTCGATCTTCAAAACTATTTGTTCTTGGTTTACACTTTTGGCTAAAGTAGGGACACACCATAAAATTTCCAAACAAATAGAATTCTTATATTAGGACTGAATCTCTGTCAGGTTTACATATATTCATTCATAACACTATTGTGCTAATTTTCTACCTTAGTCATTTTCTTGAAAAATATAAAATGACTTTATTTTTTAAAGACCTTTTCATTCAAAAACAGCTCTGAATGTAACCTATTTAAAATATGCATACATTTTAAACAACTAAATGCATTTTCCTACATATTTTAATATAGTTTTGGACAAATATCATTGTATCTGTGTAGAATGACAAAAGAATTAATCAGATTGGATTGTTTAAATACATGTTGATCAAATGAAAATCTCATGCACTAATGGTGTATGCAAATTATCTCACCTAATCTTAATATCATAAATAACAATAGCACTTAGATTTATATACTTCCCCATAGTGCTTTACAGCATTCTCTGAGAGAATGTTTACAATGTCAACATATTACCCCAACCATCTAGATTCTCATTTTACCAACTGCAGAAGGATGGAAGCTGAGTCAACCTTGAGCTGTGTCAGGATCAAACTCCAGGCTGTGGATAGAGTTAGCCTACAATATTGCATGCTAATCACTGTGCCACCAGGGTGACTATATAATAAAATTAAGTATATGATAAATATTTTCTAGTAGTTTGTTTTATTTATATTTTTTCTAGTTTGTCATTGTTAAAAATATCCACCTGGTGAAACAGATTTGATTTACAAAATACTGTTCCTGTTGTGAGGTTGCCTTGGTGTAGAAAGCCAGCTGGATGACCATGGGCCAGTCACTCTCCTTCAGCCTAACTCACCTCACAGGATTGTTGTTGTAGGCAAAATAGGAAGAGGTTGTGATGGACATGTCTGCCATCTTGAGTTATTTGTAAAAAAAATGTATGTACAAAGAAATCTGTATTTGGGCAAGATGCAGATATTTGGAAATGATGTTTTAAAATATATATATTAGAATGGTTGCATTAAAATGTCGATCAAGAGAAGTTGCTTTAAGGAAAATTGTGACTGATTTTCCACCTTTTTATTTTATAGAGGGGGGGGGAGAATCAAACAATGCATGAAAAAGTTCACAACTGCTAAATAAATCCCTACTTTTTTACATCCTAGAAACATATATTTGATTGTGGTATTATTTTTCTAGATGACTACCATGGAAAAAAAATAAGGCCATTTCACATTTGGAGCAGGAATACAATTTGAAACGGATCACAATACCCCAAAATTTCTAAGAACAATTTCCCCCACCTCCGCTTTGTACATTTCATGCCTGCAACAATGCTCCTTTCCTTTAAGTGTTTGCTCCACAACCACTCTTCTGATTTATGTCTGTCCCACAGCTCGTGTTGCCTTCCTGGCTTTTCCACTCTCCACCTGCTTCTCTCCTGCTCTCTCATCTCATACCACAAGGGTTGTGAGGCTACACTCTGTCGCTTCTTTCTCAATGTGCCACTTCCTCCAACAAGTTGCACTCACATGGTGTTTATCTTTTAGGAGGTTTGCAACTATAGATAGAATCTGTGGAACTGTATCTACCTAAGAGCAGATGCATAGTTTTGCAGCATCATCTTAATTGCTCTGCTGTGGCTCATCTACCAGAAGATGTTTCTTCATTTTATTCTTCTTTATTTCAGGTTTTCAGATGATTAGTTGAAAATTGGCAAGATGGGGACTATAGACATAAACTCATTTGGGATAAATTGAAACTTATGAAGAAAGATTTGGGGTCCCTACCAACTGGATATCTAAGGACTTTAAAACAGAATCCCAGATCTTCATTTTATGCTGAATTTGAAGTGAACTCAAAGTGTATTTTAAAACAGAAGAATCAACAATAATAATCTATAAAATTGATGTACCTCAGGCTACAATTCTATGCAGTCTTACTGGAAAATAAGCCACAATTAAACCAATAGGTTGAAGCTAAACAAATGGTGAACTAATTTCACTTAACTGTCAAAGATAGTTCTTGCTCTAATTATTTAATTGAGTTAGTTTATTTACTATACAGTATATACTGCACATTCCCAAACAAGTGGATACTTTATGATTGATAATAAAGCTAGTTAGAGAAGCCATTTTTCAGAAATGTTGATATAATTAACATAGAATTGGTTTTAAAAACAAGTCTGGAATTGTTCAGATACTTACAGGTTGATGTGGTACAGTTCTTACCCAATATTATTTTAATTCATTTTTCATATGGTAAGTTGCTCGGTAGCTTCTCCTATGAAGACAAGATGGAATGAATCTTTTCTATTCTAACAGTCTGAACTAATTCAAGAATTCATAAACAATTCCTCTCTAAATGAGAGAGTATTGGGTCATTCTTCTTGTGAGGAGAGCTCTGAAAATTCTCAGTTTGAAACCAAGACAGGACTCATCCAATCCTTAGTACTGAGTGTCACGACAGGATATCAATTCTCCTTCTCCTCTTTTTACTCTCAGGGAGAAACACCTGCAATATGTTTTGCTCTCTGTTTGATGAGGATGCCACTTTGTTTCTCTTGGGCAAAAAAGTACCTCTTGTCACTCTTAGTAAGGTTATTAGGCGGGCACCTCTCTGTCAGTTGTGCTGAGATTCTGGGCTAAGTCAGACACTTAGCAGAGGTGTTGTTTGCCACTCATAAACTGTGTCACTTCTTTTTCTTTTATGTGAGAATCACTTGACCTTCCATATGGAACTGAGTTTGTCATGTGAGCCTTTGAAGAAGCCTGTTGGCAAAGAAGGATAAAACTAGGGACTTTGAAATAGAAAAGGGAAGGATAAACAAAAAGCCAGATGACAGTCTGAGGGAAAGCACACTATCTTTGAGAAGGCAATCATTTCTCCCAATAGAAGTGGGCTGGACTGAATATCTACTGGGATGGAAGTGGGAGAACTGAATGAAATTAAATCCAACAAACATAAAAGTGGTATTTCCCAATAGGACATGAATTCAAGGATTAAGATGCAGCTTTTGTGGGAGGATTGTGCTCTCTCAGAAGAGATCTGCAGTGTGGGAGTGTTTTCTGATCCTCAGCTGCCACTGGGAGCATGGGAAATGGATCTTCTGTTATAAACCAATCACAGACAGTCTGTGGAGCAGCCTTCTTGAAAATGCTCCTGCTCTTAAAACTTTTTTATTTGGCTGTGAAATGTACTCCCTTGGGAATAGCATTTGCCTCTTCCCCTCTCTGTCTTTGGAATAGTCCTGTTTGTCTTTCCTGTTTTGCAAAGGCTGCTGGTCCTACTGGCACTTACTGTATGCTTAGGAAGCCTTTTGATCAAATCAACTGAGTTTTACTTTAGTAAAAATATCTTTAAGTTGAAGTTGACTTCTGCAAACCACATGGATATATCCAGTGGTGGGATTCAGATATGTGAACAACAGGTTCTCTGTGTGGATGCTGCTTCCAGAAGTCCATTCTGGGTCTGGGCAACAAAAAGTTAGCTACCAGTTTTGCCGAAGTGGTGCGAACCAGCTGAATCCCATCACTGGACATACCATATTACTGACTTGGCAAAAGTATGGAATAATTTGCATTGCCTTCTTCTGAAATAGGTCTTGATATCCTGGTGTGCCTATAAGAAAGTCCTCAGACCTTAAACTGGATATGCATGCAGTTTAAGCTTCATAAAAGAATAAAAAGCCTAAGTAGAGGTACCAGGTTCCTAAGGAGTTCAGCTCTGTTTTTATAGACCTCATTCAGAGATAACACTGAATTCAATGAGCCAAATGGAGCTACATTTGTAGCCAAAATGTGTGGTCTTCAAATTGCTCAAAAGGTTATTTCCTAGTATGGATGGGAGACAAACATAGGCATTTGACTATGTACATTGGGAATTTTTTTAAGTTGATAAACCAACCAGCTGTTTATCACTATTATCTGCTTATTGCTACCAACAGAACAGCTAGAAAGCTTCATTTTCTCAGAATAAATAAAGAACAGATCAGAAACATCAATTAGTTCTGTGGTTGTAAAGTATGGACTGCTAAGAAAGTTTACATGCAGAATGAATAGGGAAATTAAACCACAATTAAAAGAAAAAAACAACAAAGCCTAATGAATATATAATGTGGATAGGTAAATCAAGTCAAGTTATTTAAAACCAAATATTTATTGCCATCAAAGGCAAACTCTCATAGTAAGAGTAAAAGGATTATGCTGGAGTTCTGCTATTATTTTAAGGTGATCATAGGAGGTGAAAATAGAAATGCTGTTTGAAAGATAGAACAATTTATTTGATGCAGCAAAAAGCACTCTGCACTCGACTACTACTTTAGAAGGACACTTAGAGTTAAAGCTAGTGTTTGACTGTCCTGCTAATGTCATATTACAATGACAGAAGCTTGGATACATCCATTTAATCTGAGCAAAGAATAAAGTTCCTTTAGGAAAGCAAAATGATCTTTTATAGTTTTCTGACAAGAAACTAAATAAATAACTTTTTAGAGTTTTTTTTAAATGAAGTGTAGAATATCTTTTAAAAGTAAGCATGCTGCTCTTCAGTTAAAAAATAAGGAATTTGCTGGTTTCGTGATGGTAAAGCTTTCAAGAAAGGAAACTGAACTAACAAGAAAGAATTTGAACAATTATGATAGTTCTATTCTTGGAGAAAGATATTCTTAATACATATCTTATTACTTAATATTATGGACTTTCTAGTATAACATACTAGAGCTTTATTTGTTTATATATTCATTTATACCTCTAAGGCTGTCCAGATAATCAACTCTGGGCAGTGTACAGAATTAAAAATAAAAGCCTAAACAACAAATGTCAACAGAAGAAGAAACATTGTCATACTGATGAAACAAGGCAGGACCATTTGGGTCTCTGGGGGGATACTATTCCTCAGAGGGAAGCACCACAACAGGAAGCCCTGCCTTCTTAGTCAATCAAATGACTAAGAGTTGTATGGAATCTTTCAGGACAGGCAGAAACAGTGGGAGAACTCAATCAACTAAGCTCTTGCTTTAAATATGACTTTATAGGAAACAACTAGCACCAGCTGCACCCAGAAGACCACAAGTAATCAGTGCAGCTCCCAAAGCAGAAGTGTCACATGATGTAGAGGGAATATAGAATGGCCTTGAAAGACAGAAACTGTTAACAAGATAACATACAGTAGTGGCCAAAATTGTGGAAACCTTTTGGGAAAAGCATACAGTAGAAATGCCACCTTTGGTTAAGTTTCCACCAATTTTTCTTCTAATTTCCTTATAACTGTAGCCTTGTTCTCTTAATAATTCTATTTTACATCGCTTTCTGGGCAACCAGTCAACCCTCTGCACCATTACTTTAATTTTATTATGTTTTACACGCTCACTAAGTGAAAGAACACAAAAAAACCCCAACCAACTTGATAGTGATCATATAACACACTGACAAATGTCCTTTCTCAGCTTCAATACATGGCATCAGTAACTGAATCCTACTGTAATCTGATTGGCTCATTACCAAAACAAGATGACACCTGATTGGCTCTCTAAACACTCATGCTCATTGGCTAGAATCAGATGAAGGAAGCTACCTGATATCAACCTAAGCAAGTTGTGCTTCCTTTTTCTGGTTATTTGGCTATACTTTTTCAAAGAATACAGTGCAGATAATTGAACAAACTTTGTTGCATTACATTCTTGATTAAATTATGTTTCCATTGATATATAATTTTATGGTACTACTCCAAAAAAGTGATGTTATTAGTCATCAAACTTCAAAAATACACTTTTCCCAAAAGGTTTCCACAATTTTGGCCACTACTGTATAATTGGAACTTGAGCACATTTATTTAAATTATTTTGAAAATATGTCTCAGATAAGCCCCTTTCTACATGACATAAAGATGAAGTGAGGGAAGAGGGAATCACATTCAGACTTTCAAAATTCTATTACTATAGTTATTACAATAAAAGTAGTTTCAACCTATATGGCATGATGTCTTAGTCTGATCCACCTTGTAGGGCTGATATATGGGTATGCCATGACACACCTGTAACAGTTTATGCTGGCTCATTCTGGAACAGCTAGTACTTCCAAGTGGTCTTCAGGGGCAGATCCATGTAGACTATATTGCAGCAGTCATATGTGGTGACTAAGTTAAGAATGATCATGAAAAGGCCATCTTGATCCAGGAAAGAGGGAAGTTGGTAGGGACTTAAGGCATTCCATGTACTGCTTAAGTATAACTTTCAGCATTAGTTACTTACTACAGCTCACGTGAACTGCTAGAAAATGTCATTTAGCAATGACTGGAGAGCAATAGCTTTTCCCCTTTGTAAAAATGAACTGGATGGTTCTGTCTTGAAAAGTCTGTCTTCTTTTGATATCCTGTCCCACATGATTCTTCCCACTTGAGACTAGCTTATATTTTATGATTTTTTTTTCTGGTGGGGGAGTCAGATATTTTTATATTTCTCATTGATGGTTTTAAAATCCTGCTGGAGAACCAAGAAATTATATAATGATGGTTTTGTAAATCACACATAGATGCATATTATGCAATCCTGTGGTTGCTTTGGGGGGGGGGGGCAGAAAATCCATTTCAGAATGGGAGAGATTTAAACTGAAAAGTTTTGATGGAGAATTGTTTCCTCTTTCCCTTAAACCATAGCTCCAACAAAAATAGGTCCAAAAGATCTTCCTTTATAAGTTTCAACCACATGTTCTCTGCATTTAGAAACCTTCTGGTAGTGAGGTCAGTTTGCTAGCAGACAATCATGTTAGGAAAACATAACATGAGAAAGTGTCTGTCAGGGAAGAGGTTAACCACCTCATCTTCACCTACCACTTTTCTTTTGAAATCCACCATTACTCTTAAGTTATTTTCCATTCTATTTTATCGAACATGGTTTGGGGTTTTTTTGGGGGGGGGGGTTTGTTTGTATATGTTTTATCATAATGACTTTTATTTTTGAAAGAGATTTCTAAGCAAGATTGCAGCAATCTTTCTTGCATTGTTCTGTTTCAGATATCTTACACCTGTAACCAAGATCGGTTGTTGCTGATTGTTGGTTTCTACCACAGGGGGAAAGGAAAAACATAACATGAAGCCACAATCTGAATCACTTGATGAGTGAGCCATGAAATGTTTCTAGCAAAAGATGATACAAAGAAAATGTTATTATTAGAAATTATGTGCATACATTTACTTGTCTCTAGTACATTGTTTAACAAGCATACCTAAGTAGAAAAAATCTCTAAGGCCAGGTATAATATAATGCAGGAATTACATAAAAGTATCTCCCTCAAGTATCTCCTCAAGATACATTTTAGACAATTAGTATTATTTGTTCATGTTACTGCATTTGGCAGCTCAGTAATGATGGTGGTGGTGATGAGGAGGAGGAGGATGATCTTTTGCATTAACTTAATTAATACTGCATCCAGTTTTGGTCACCATGATGTAAAAAAGATGTTGAGACTCTCAAAAGAGTACAGACAAGAGCAACAAAGATGATTAGGGGACTGGAGGCTAAAACATATAAGGAACTGTTGTTGGAATTGGGAATGTCTACTTTAATGAAGAGAAGGACAAGGGGTGTCATGATAATAGTGTTCCAATATCTCAGGGGTTGCCACAAAGACCTGAAGGCAGGACAAAAAGCAATGGATGGAAATTAATCAAAGAGAGAAGCAATCTAGAACTAAGGAGAAATTTCCTGACAGTTAGAACAATTAATCAGTGGAACAACCTGCCTCCAGAAGCTGTGAATGCTCCAACACTGGAAGTTTTTAAGAAAAGATTGGACAGCCATTTGTCTGAAATGGTATAGGGTTTCCTGCCTGAGCAGGGGGTTGCACTAGATAACCTCCAAAGTCCCTTCCAACATTATTATTATAACTTCTCCACATTTCATTTTGAAATGTCTTCAATGCTTCTGTTATGTCAATATACTATTATGTCCATCCCAAATATGGAGGCAATGCCCCAAGAATCATTTGTAGAGATCTGCTGCTTGATTGTGATGCAGTTCAAATGCCTTTTTGCTTCAGATCATTATGTTCACATGTTCAATATGAAAAAGTTAATCTCACTTGGATAAACTGCTGGAAATTGGAGGGAAAAAAATTGGGGGGCATGGACAAAACACTCTAGGATCAAAGTGACATACAGGTAATCCTCAAGTTAGCTGACCACAAATGAGCCAAAAATTTCTGTTGCTAAGTGAGATGGTTGTTAAGTGAGTTTTGCCCCATTTTATGACCTTTCTTGCTACAGTTGTTAAATGAATCACTGGAGTCATTAAGTTAATAACGTAATTGTTAAGGGAATCTGGCTACCCCATTGACTTCACTTGTCAGAAGGTTGCAAAAGGGGATTACATGACCCTTGGATACTGCAACTATCAAAATTCAGTTGCCAAACATCTGAATTTTGATCACATGACCATGGGGATGCTGCAATAGTCATAAGTGTGAAAAACAGTCATAAGCAGTGGTGGGATTCAGCCAGTTCACACTATTTCAGCAGAATTTGTAGCTAATTTTTTGTTGCCCAGGCCTGACTGGACTTCCGGAAGCGGCATCCACACAGAGAACTGGTTGTTCACATATTTGAATCCCACCACTGGTCATAAGTCACTTTTTTCAGTGCTGTTGTAATTATGAGTGGTCATTAAATGAACTGTTATAAGTCTAGAACCACTTGTAGTCAGTTTTAACTGATGCCATGCTACCTATAGGAACCATATTACCAATCTAATCTACCTAGTGGTCCAGCAAAGCATCCTGTGATGATGTAGTAACCAATATAAAGAAAACTTTAGGTACCATTGGTCTAACGCAGAGGTCCTCAACCTGTGGGCTGTGGCCTATTGGCCAAAGGGCCACATTAGTGGCTGCCCGGTGTGTGTATGTGTGTGTATGTGTGCACGCAGTCCCACTCACATGAGTATCACCATGAACACTCACGGCCCCACTCACACAAGCAATGGGCATTCATGCACGTGCATGCACCCGTGCACGCATTTACCCATCCCACAAAACCAACTCTTCTTTCCCCCCTCCCCCCACTCCAGGCTGCCAACCCCGAAAGGTTGGGAAACTCTGGTCTAATTACTATATTTAATAGCAGTTAAATTATGGTCATCATATTTAACCCTGAAATGTGGATTTTAAAAATATTTTTCTCTAACGCAAAATGCAGTTTCCGTCCTGTATCTGAGCATGAAACTTGACTGAAAAGGGTCCAGTTAATTAATTTTCTCAGGGTCCTCTGGAGTTTTCCATCACCTTTCCTAGGAGAAAATTTTTATAGATGGCACGAATATTGTTAGCCTGACAAGGTACATCTGACAATTTCATTCACAATAGACAATATTAAAGTTTTTCAAATTGTTGCTGAACTTCATCTGTAACATAGACATTATCTGCCTTTTCAAAGATGTTTTAAAAATTCAAATCTCTTTAGATTGCAGTGATCTGACTTGTAAAGTTTCACATGACCTTAGGTGAGAATGCTGAAACTATATGAGATTTCAGGTGATATATTTTTCTAAAGAGGGGTAGGGAAATATGCCATCCAGTGGTGCTGGTGTTGCCTACTGCTTGAACCTAGTGAATTTTCAACACATACTGTAGGGCATATACTATACATATTTTACTAAACCATTGAACAGAAGTAGTTTTACTAAGTCTGAAGAATGAGACATGTTACTCATTATGGATCTTTTTTCATATCTCATAGCTGTTTAGAATTTAATATTCCAAATACAAATAAAGTGCAAAGATTTTCTGTCATTTAGAAAATATTCTTGGAATTCATGATTTTGATGACAATTTAATATAAAATAATTCAAAGGCTTAAGTGGGAGTGGAATTTCCAAGTCAAATAGAGGAATTTTGCATTGCTCATGCAACATTCCCAGCTGTTATGGTTCCCTGCTCCCACTGAAACCCATTATGACTACAATTCATAATAATATTCTATAAGATTCTATCTTGGCCTTCTAGAGATAGCCAGGGAGGAAAGGAACTAAAGGGAAAAGAATATATATTGTGTGAACTTTTCATTTCCAGGAGCACAGGATTTCAGCTCATTAACTTTTAAAAGTTTATCCATTAGAGACAGGGCAGATTTTGAGAAGTTGACCTTTTGTCTGGGGACAGAATGCATTTGACTGCTCACCTGTTCATGTACTTTTGTTTTCACCCCAAATTAATATTATTTTTGTTTATTGAAGTCCATAGACCACTAAGCTGGGATGTGGAAACAGTGAAATATTATAGCCATTCATTCCTCATGCTTGTTATTCTAACTGATTGGTTCTACTGCTCTGAATGTAAACTATTACAATAGCATATTTGGTAATTTCAAATACTGCATCATACTTCAGATGCTCTGGAACTATGTACTATGTTTGGTGTAGTTCATAAAATCTCATTTCAAACATCTAAAAAATGCCTTTTCTAAATTTGTATACAGATAAATTGACTATAGATAGAGCATATATTTGAAGATAAATAGACAAATCCCATGAATTAATGGATTTTGAAAGCTATACAAATCTTTGCAAAACAGTTATAATTCATTACAGAAATGGGGGTTTGTGGACAGAGCCAATATAAGCTTTGGAGAAGATAGGAATTGCATGCTACTCAGAAGTGGATTCAGCTGGAATAGCTTATAAGCTTACTAAAATAAATAGATTAAATAGCTAGCTATATAGCTATCCAGATATCAAGAGAGATATGATGAACAGTGAAGGCAGAAGGTCAAGCTGGCCACTTTTGTGTTGGACTTAAGAAATCAAGCATCCTGCAATATTGGACAAGCCAATTGAGGCATGTATGCTTATAGCAGCATAGACTCAGTTTCGGCTTCTGTTCATTTCTGAATCTTTTATGCAGCTGTTGTACAAAATTGCATTTTATTTTTTACTTTGGTACAAGTTATAGTAGTTTATGGTAGATGTTTATACAGATGATCCATCCACAAAGAAAAAAGAAGATAATGATTTGTAGAAAAAAACAACACAATCAGAAATACAATTGTTATTGCTGTTCAGTCACTAGGTTCTTTCTGACTCTTTGTGACCCTATAGACTAGGGGTGTCAAACTTACAACGTCACAAGACGTGTTGCAACATATCGCAACTTTTTTTCCATTGCCGGCAATGGGGTAGGCACAGTTTCGCCATGATGCATCCGGCCCTGCTATAGACCATAGCATGCTAGACCATCCCTGACTGCCACTGTCTCCAAGAGTTTGCCTAAATTCATGTTCATTTTATTGATGACACTTTCTAATCATTTCATCCTCTGCCGTCCCCTTCTCTTTTGCCTTCAATCTTTTCCAACATCAGGGTCTTTTCCAATGAGTCCTCTCTCATGGGCAAAATATTTGAAATATTATTTGTCCTTCCAAAGAACAATCAGGGTTAATTTTCTTTAGGATTGACTGATTTGATCTCATGGCAGTCCAAGGGATTCTCAAAGTCTTCTCCACTTTGATGCATTACAATCCAAATGCATCAGTTCTTCAGACCTCAGCCTTACTTATAGTCCAACTCTTATAGCCATTCATTATTACTGGGAAAACTACAGCTTTGACTGGCAAGGTGATGTCTCTGCTTTTTAATATGCTGTCTAGGTTTGCTATAACTTTCATCCCAAAGAGCAAGTATCTTTCAATTTCATGGCTACAGTCACTGTCTGTAGTGATATTGGAGCCTAAGAAAATAAAATCTGTCACTGCTTCCACTTCTTCTTTTATTTGCAAGGAAGTGACAGGACTGAATGCCATGATCTTAGTTTTTCTAAATGTTGAGTTTCAAACAAACTTCTCCACTCTCTTCTTTCACTCTCTTTAATGCCTCTTCACTTTCTGCTATTAGAAGAAATAAAACACAACTCACAAAGTGCCTCAACAGTGTTCAATCCACTCATCGATTACTATGTGTTGATGTGTAGCTTCAAGAACCATAAAATATGGGATCACCTGGTGAACCTTTCAAACAATAGCCTGCCCCCTTAAAAAAGAGAATCTAGCCAACTTTTTGTGACCTGGTAACTTCTTCTTTATATACTGAATAACAGCTGAGCAAGAGTAGCTTAGCTTTGCTCAAGGCAAGATTAAAAGTCTTAGAAAAACTGTCATGTGAAGCAGCAGAAGGGTGTTTCAAAAGCCACTTGACTGACCATAGAACAAACTCCCCAGTTTTTTACAGTCATACCCAGAGGAAAAGTATATCAGAAGCAGAAGGAGGCAAGTATAAGAAAGATGACCATTTATTTTAAAATGCCATTAATGTTTGAGATTTAGTTTGCTATTAGACAGGCTAATTTTGATAGGAAAGCAGGAAGCTTTAAAAGATGGTTTTCAATTCAGCCTTAGTTACCTTTTCTGCTACCTCCAAAATGTATTAGGAAACATTTTATAACCCCATCCGTAAGCAATATTCAAGAGTTATTTGCTAAAACCCCCCCTCTCTCTTTCACATATACACATACATACACAAGTACATACATACTTGCAAACATAATTTCTAAAACTTGCAAACATAATTTCTAAAAACTCCTCTGCTATAATATGCATTAAAATAAGTATATTGAATTAATGGAGGATTTAAAAGGACATTTTGATGTCTAAATAGAAGTCTTACAACTGTAAATCATGACTAATGCCATGGTTAAAAGTTCAACCATTTTTACAATTGCATATATTCAGAAATGTAGATTTTAGGAGCCCTTGGGTGAAACTGGAGTGATCAATGGAGTCATAGTTTAAACACTAAACCTCAGAGAAAAATGCAAAGACCTGACCTGTACATCTGTTTTCTAACTTCTCTTGTGCCCAGAATGGAAGTCAAGGGCAGCAGCACATGGAAATTACTGCTAAAAATGAGTAGTTCCATATTCATCATGTTACAGGTGAATAATTGTAAATATTTATTTTCTAATTATTTGAATGTAGGGTTTTGAATATGAACTAATCATTTTCCAATTTTTCAATTTTTAAAATTCTAATTATTTTCTCCTGCCTTCATTATTTTTAAATAGTTTTAAAATAGTGAAGATAATTAATACTCTTTCCTTCTCCTGTTTTCCCTACCACAACAACCCTTTGAAATGAGTTGGTCTGAGAGAGAATGACTGGCCCAAAGTCAGCCACCTAACCTTCATGCTTAAGATGGGACTAGAACTCACAGACTCCTGGTTTCTAACCTGGTGTCTTCATAACTAAACCAAACTGGCTCTCTTTTTTGAATTTTGAAAGATTTTGTCTTGCTAACACAGGGCACCAAGCAGGCCTGAAATATAAAAAATGAAATTGAAATATCCTTCCCTAATTAGTTTATGTAGTTACAATTTGCCATTCTTGCTTGCAAGAGAAAAAAAATGGAACCATTATTCAGTTTTGAACCCAAAGATAATTGAGAGATACATGCAGATGCTGAATGTAATGCATGTGGACCATGTCAAACTAACTTCCATTCTCTATTCTCTTTTAACACCATTATTAACTAAAAGCATCTTTTTATATAAGAACTGTCTCAGAGGTATTTTCACAAACAGAATGTCTCAAATTTCACTCCAAACATTATAATTTTAACTGAAGAAAATGCACTTGTTCTGATGAGACACATATGCACAAGTGTTACACTTAGGTGCAGCTGCTCTTATTCTCTGAGCCAGAGTTGCATCCAGGATAAATCAGCAAATAAATGCTTTGGAGGTCAAAACTCTTCATGTTAAGGAAGAAAAACAAAATATTTTTGCTTCTATGAATCATTCAACGCAGATATATTCAAATCAATAGAGGCTGAAAAATTGAAGGCAGTTGTAAACAACTGAACCATTATTTATAAGATGAATTTAACCTAATGAGGTTACTTGCTCTTATTTTTTATTTTTTTTATAGAACCACACTTTGAACTGTTGCATGCTAGAACATTCAAATAAAAAATAAATTAATTACTGTTTTTTCATGGTACTTGCATTAATTCTTGTAATAGTAAATGCTGGAAATCTTGTTGCTCCCCATTCCAAATATTTCTAAATATATTTTCTTTTAAAAAAAGAAAAAAACAATTTATTATTTTTATTATCTAATTGGTTATTTCAGTATGCTTCAATATAACCTTGGCAATACGATTTCTTTTTATGTAGCACATGCACATACTAATTACAACTGTTCATAGATTATAAACTTCAGCATATACAGATAGTCCTCACTCAATGACTATTCAAGTATTCAATCACTATTCAATGGTGCTAAACAAGGGAATTTATGACTATTCCCTATAATTGTGACCATTGCAGTATCCCTATGGTCACATAGTCACAATTTAGACTTGGCAAGTAGCTCACAATTACAATGGTTATGGTTTTCCCATGTTCATACAGTTGCGATATGCGCCCTTACCATCAGCTTCTGACAATGTCAATTGGTTGGCAGGATATTGCAAAGGGCAATCACATGACCATAAGATACTGCAACTGGGGGGGGTGTCACCTAATTATAGAAAGTGGGTGGAAGCTTAGTTGTTCAGAACAGATGATGAATCTAATAGCAAATGATTTACATTATAGTCCTACAACATTCTAAGTTTTGCATTCATGAAGCACTGATACTAAGCTTCAACAATTTAAAAACTGAGCAGAAGTTTAGTATTATTCAACTTTACCCTGAGCTTAGAAGCTTGAATTATACTGCATTTTGAGCATGTATATGTAGGAAGGGGAAAAAAGGAACTAAATGCAAGGAATATATATTTTAAAGGAAAAAGGTAAAATTGGCCCCTGTAGCTCCTCAAAAGATCTCCAGAGATACTGCGTTCTCTACAAAGGGCCTGGAGGAATCTCTCTCAATCTTTCTGTCCAGATTTATCAGATCTATGCTTCTACATATTGTGTGCCACTTTTGATAGCTAATACTGACTTCTGTGGACCTTAAATAGTTTAGCTTGTAAAAGTGAAATTGTAGCCTACCTGGAATCAGAATATAGACAAGAGTTAACCAAAGGTCAGCTCTGATTGTTCACCCAAGAAGAAAGGATGGGTGGCAGAAAAAAAAATTAAGTAGTTAACTGGGCTGAAATAAAGGTTAAACATGTTTTAGGCATAAAGGTTAACTCTTGGCTTCCCAATTCTTTGTGACAGTACTAAATACATTTCTTAAAGATCTTTCACTTTATCCCATTTGACCTTTGATGCTACCCATTTGGCAGCTTCAACGAATGATTAGAAGGTTTGGCTTCTGCTGACAAATTGGTCCTTGTCAAAGACTTCTTGCATTTCTATTCTTTAGCTTGATTTCCTGTCTGCAGCAAAAGCACTGTCCCAAATCTCTTTGTTGAAACTTCACCTCTTCTATTGAAGCATTGAACAAAATCTTGTGGCATAACTGGAACTGCAGAAAACTCAGCAAACTTTCTTTAGATTTTCCTGGAATGGCAGGTCTGTGGTCTTTATTTATTTGTCTCCTTCCTTCTTGATTTATTTCTTAGTCACATTTGGAAGAGACAAGCAGTTTTATTCTGAGCTTTTGCCAGATCTGTCAGAGAAAGAGATACTTCTTTAGAATCTTTAATATCATGTTTTTATTTGGACCTGACTTATTTCTACACTGGCTGAGTTTCTAAGCCTTCTTATTTATTTACAAAACAAACAAACAAAAAAAAACTCCCCTCATAATAAAACAAGACTTTAGGTGAATAAAATAACATTCACCTAAGTCCATCTGCCATTGTCCTATCATTCTGGAGAAAAAACCGTGGCAGGATGCTTTTAATTTATAAATATATATATATATTAAAATGCCCTACTCCCCCTCCAAGTAATTTGAAAACTTTACACAGTAAAAGCCAGAACAATAAAGTAAAAAGATTGGTTTCCCCAAAAGAAATCATTCCTAGCAAACATAGATCTTCATTCACCATCATCCTATCTCAGTGCCTGGGAGAACTATTTTAAGCAAATTTACCTTATAGATAGTCCTCAACTTATGACTGCTCATTTAATGACTGTTCAAAGTTATGAGCCATCCTTAAAAATATAACTATGGCACACCACTACCACCATCTTGGTCAAAAAATTGTATTTTGAGTGCTTGGCGTTTGTCATGCATTTATGACTGGTTGCAACATCACACAGTCACATAGATCACATTTTGAAATGTTGTTTGCTGTTTTTCTGCAAAAAGCAGCCATTGAATAAGCTGGTTTCAGACCTACAAACATATGATTTACTTAATGACCACGATGACTCGCGTAATGACTATCATTAAATAAACAAACAAACAAACAAACAAACTGAGTCTGCTCATGTGATGACTCAACTTATGACTGCAATGATTTATAACCAAAATTTTGGGCTCAATAATCATCAGAAGTTAAGGATTACCCTGTATCATACACTGGGAGAAAATAATGTACAGTGGCACAAATGACTATTGCTCCTTAGGTCATTATGATCTCATATAGAAATTTTCATGCAGTTCTGAGACTTTGTTTGTTGTTGATGCATGATCACTTCTAATTGATACAAGTGGACATAAGAAAAACTCTCCTAGGTGAAATTAAAAGTCCATTCTAGTTTAACATTTTGATTCCCAAGTAGGTATATCTGGGAAGCCCCCACCAAAAAAGGAGGGCAATAATACTGTTTCTGCTCTTCTGAACCTAGAAGGCAAGCACAGCAGGGTCATTATCTCTAAAGCGATCAATATAGCTTCCAAGTTGATAACTTTAGTCATTTCATGACCATTCTCCTTAAACAACTCAGAAAAAATTTAGATACTAATGGCCTGCTTACTATTAGTAGCAATATCAGTAGTAGGTGCTAGATGATTGGTTACAGTCAGTAAATTGTAATAGTAACAGTGATAAAATAGGACATAAAAACACTCACAGCAAAAAAATTAGAAAACAAAAGAAAAGCCTTGTTAATGACTATAGGAATAAAATATATAGTAGCAAAATATATAGATGTAGATCTAGACTGTTGAGTATTTTGTTCTGATCACAAGCATTACTAAAACAAAATCAGTACCATTTTGGACACTTTCCCCAACCACACTTACCTACCAGGAAACTGAAATGAGAACAGATGTTGTCTTCTGCACCTTTTTTCGTTATCTTTTAAAATGTTAAATTCTTAATACAGTAAGAGAATGCGCAGGAAAAAAAATGAAACATGAATTTGCCTTTCATCTCATCTTTATGTATTTATCCTTAAACATGTATATACAGAAACTCTGGTAGGATTGGTATAAACACAGGTCTGTTTATTTATTAATAAATCTAATATAACTCATTAGAGACTGAAGATTGAAGGCAAACTATAGGAGAAAGCCTTTCTTATTTTTATTTCTTTTGTTGTTACTAGAAATTTCAACTCTTAGGTGCTATACTTCATGAATATAAAGTCATATTAAGAAAAGGAGCACATATATGCAAATAGTTTGTGTATTGGGACACAATCTAAAATATTGATTTCCGGTTGCATTGTGCTGTCCTAATTCAATCACATTATTTCATATCATCTTCATATTGGGTTCATCTAGATTGCTGCTTTTGTATGCTTTCCCTCCAACTTGGCAAAAATTGTGCTCACATAATGACCAAGCTTTGCTGCATCTCTGTAGAAATGCTAGACAATATTGTTGTCCCACAAATAAAGGTAGGTGTTCCAGGATAACATTGCAAGATCCAATCTGGGTCGTCTGCACTCTGCTAAAAGAGAAGTACCTTAAAGATAAGTACCTTAAAGCTTTAAGTACCTTAAAGTACGAGTCTCTGGTCCCTGTGACTGACCCAGATTGCATCCTGAATATTGTTGTCCATACAATTGTTTTAATGCAGGGCAGTTTCCTGGCAAAAAATGGTGGATTTCTTACCATCCTTTCATATCTTTGTCTCTATTACCTCTCTGCTGAACTAGAATGGATGAGATCTAACAGAGCTCTTCTTATGTTCTTATTTGCATGGTAGGGTATGAGTTGGGAAATCCAGGTTCTTTTCACAGAACATTTTTTGGGGGGGAGAAGTGAAGAAGGCTGGTTATAGGACAGCAGGGGGATGGAAGTTTGATTTGTTTTATTTTCTATAGGTTTATGAAGAAAATCTTCAAGTGCTCCAAAGGCCTTGTTGTTTCCCCTAGTTCCATTCCAATTATTTACTCCATTCTACTTAATTTTCTTTTACCTCCAAGGAAACATTTCAACAAACTACCATAGGAGAATAGCAAATATGATCAAAATTTTTAAAAAAGAAAATAAAATGTTCATTTGTACTGAGATTATGCATTTTCGATATCATTCTCTGTCATTAACATGATTTCAAACAATATTTACTTAAGAAATTTACATGGCTGCCAAACTCACTCACAGTGATTTCGGGTGACTTACAGGAATAAATTATAAAACCCATTATACCCGCATCCCAATATTATCATTTGTCACACAGTCAGCCAGATGTTGAAATTAGATTTGGCATTTTATCTTCCTATCAAGTCCTTTCCAGGAATGTGGGATAGGCAGATGTTGATGTTTGATGGTGTTAGAAGCATCGTTGTAGGATGTAAGCTTTTCCAAGCTGCCTTTTGCAATTGACTGATAATAAATATTATTATTATTTATTAAACATCTATAGTGCCAGCTCTCAATAAATCTGAGTGGCTTGCAACAATCAAACAAATTACAAGAAAGTCAATAAAATATAAATATAACATATATAATATAAAAAAATATTAGTGCCACAAATTTTATTTATAAATTAAGTTTCAGTTTTTTCTGCATTGCCAGTCTTTAAATTATTCCTTTGGGAAATTTGGCAATTTTTTAGTAACTTTATTTTTAAAAAAATCTAAATGAGATACTTTTAACCTACCATACATAAATTTAATAAATAAGTTGACACCTAATTGAAATTTGGGGTGAAAAATGAATATCAAACATTTTTTGTTCTGTGTGAAGTAATAAATCACATACATGCAATTAAATAATTTGCTAACCAGGATTTTGTCCTGGAGATCCTGGAGGAAACTGCAATCCAACCCACTCAGTTATGTTTAAATGATCAAGTATTTAAGTATAACAACATCTGACCTTAGCCATGACTGTGATTAATTTAGGTCTTGTTTGGCAGCAAACATACAGCCTGCAAAGTTCAAAGTATGGGATCACACCACAGCGGTGTGCCCTAGAGTACATGTGCAAGTTTTACTCATGCTGTGGCTTGGATTTCTATCAAGGAAGAGGCAACTGTGCAGGGTCAGAGTGGCAAACAAGAGCATAGACTTGACTCAGTGCCACAAATAATCTCCTGTGCTTCAGTGTTCCTGGCTAAACATGTCAGAAATTCTCAATGTCTTTCATGCCGTAGGTTAGGTGAGCATAATTAGATGATGTGTGAATTTGAAGAAGGAAGGTATACAATGTGCAAAGATTTCCAAGAAAAATAAAATCTTGACTGATCTCTCTACAGCCTCCTGTAATTGAAAAAAAGTACCAAGACTGAGAAAATCCATCATTCCTGATGAGCCTTATGGCACCACTAAGCAAGACAGCAGAAATCTCTCACACATCTCTGCACATGGAGACCTTTTTAGCTAAATGACCAGCACTAGGTGGCTTGAGAATGATTGACTCCATAATAACTATTTTTTTTACCAAAAAAATCTCTTTCTACTTGTTATGACTTCATTTAGCATCTGAACATTTTCCCATTTCTAATATTACCGTATAACTTTCAGTTTATAACGTTATGGAATAATGATTCTGCACACAATGAGCAGAACAGACTATGAGGAAAGATAAATGTTTATTAAGTAATGATGGTTGCCTAATCATTATAAAAAGTATAAACTTATAAAGATTCATAGCACAAGGTATCCATTTCTCATTCGTTTAATGTAGGCTTTTGATCAAATTTTGCACATTCAAAGGCACTTTGTTCCTTTTTATAGTCTTTGAAAAGGTTGACTGGCCATTTCCCCATCCTAGAATGTTCTGATGAGTATTCTGATTTATTAAATTATTTTCCTTGTACATGTCATGTCTATTTAGAAATTATTTAGAGGCCTTTTTGTCTCTATAGTCAAATATACACAGGAATATTCAAAGTTCAAATAAAGGCTGAGGATCATTGCAGATATTGTGGCACATGGGTTACTTTAGGCCTGTAGAGAATTTCACTTCTATTTAGGTTTTGAACATCGGTTGTAATCTGGAATCTTAAATGCTTTGATTTAAAGGTTTACAAGGAATGACATTTATATGGGAAACGGAGATAACAACCCTTTTTGCCTCTCTTAACATGGATGAATAGAGCTGTAATAAAGGAATTCTTGATATTATGAAGCAAGAATTAATGTGAGAGATACAGTAACATAGTTAGGTGTGTAAGTTGCCTTAATGCTGCAGGACTCACCTTTCACTAAGATGAATTAATAGTGCATAGAGATATTTGAATCACAGAGAATGAACACATTCTTCACAGAGAATGAAGAATGTTTTCTTGGATTATTTTGCACTACTTGTGAGTCTATGGGGTGTACAGAGGTGAGGCAGGAACAGAGTGGGAAGACAAACCCTCTGAGAATTGTGTAATGCAAACGTTACAGCCATTCATCCTGAAATGTTACAGCATTCTACAGGCACCTCTTCATTATCCCAGGAATGTAATGATAGAATAGAATAGAATAGAATAGAATAGAATAGAATAGAATAGAATAGAATAGAATAGAATAGAATAGAGCTGGAAGGGACCTTGGAGATCTTCTAGTCTAGCCTCCTGCTCAAGCAGGAGAACCTATACCATCTCAGACAAGTGACTGTCTAGTCTCTTCTTAAAAATCTCCAGTGATTGAGCGACCACGATTTCTGGTTGTAAGCTGTTCCACTGGTTGATTGTTCTCACTGTCAGGAAGTTTCTCCTTAATTCCAGATTGCTTCTCTCTTTGATCAGTTCCCAACCATTGTTTCTCGTACTTCCCTGTGGTGCTTTGGTGAACAAGCTGGCCTGCTCTGCCTTGTGGCAGATATTCAGATACTAGAACACTGCTATCATGTCACCCCTATTTCTTCTTTTCTTTAGACTAGCCAAACCCAAAGTCTGCAGCCATTCTTCATATGTTTTAGTCTCCAGGTCTTTGATCATCTTTGTTGCTTTTCTCTGAATTTTTTTTTCCAAACTCTCTACATCTTTTTTGTGATATGGTGAGCAAAATTGGCAGCAATATTCCAGGTGTGGTCTTACTAGAGTTTTATAAAGCAGTACTAATATTTCATGTGATCTTGATTCTATGCCTCTGTTTATACAACCAAGGATTGTATTAGCTTTTTTGGTTGCTGCTGCTCATAGTCAAGTGATCGTCCACTAGGACTCCAAAGTCCCTTTCACAGTTACTGTTTTTAAGCCAGGTCTCACTCAATCTGTATTTGTACCTTTGGTTTTTCCTGCCTAAATGTAAAACTTTGCTTTTCTCCACATTAAAACACATATTGTTGAATAGGGCCCATTGTTCAATTTTGTCAAGATCTTTTTGGATCCTGAGTTTGTCTTCTGGGGTGTTGGCTACTCCTCTCAGTTTGGTGTCATCTGCAAATTTGACGAGTGCCCCTTCAATTCCCTCATCTAAGTCATTGATGAAGATATTCTTAAAAAACTTCCAGTGTTAGAGCATTCACCGCTTCTGGAGGCAGGTTCTTCCATTGGTTAATGTTCTAACAGTCAGGAAGTTTCTCCTTAGTTCTAGGTTGCTTCTTTCTTTGGTTAGTTTCCACCTGTTGCTTCTTGTCCTGCCTTCAGGTGCTTTGGAAAATAGCTTGACTCCCTCTTCTTTGTGACAGCCCCTGAGATATTGGAACACTGCTATCATGTCCCCGCTCGTCCTTCTCTTCATTAAACTAGATATACCCAATTCCACCAACAGTTCCTTATGTTTTAGCCTCCAGTCCCCTAATCATCTTGGTTGCTCTTCTCTGTACTCTTTCTAGAGTCTCAACATTTTTTTACATCATGGTGACCAAAACTGGATGCAGTATTCCAAGTGTGGCCTTACCAAGGCATTGTGGAGTGGCACTAATACTTCATGTGATCTTGATTCTATCCTTCTGTTAATGCAGCCCAGCACTGTGTTGGCTTTTTTGGCAGCTGCAGCACACTGCTGGCTCATATTTAAAAGATTGTCCACTAGGACTCCGAGATCCCACTCACAGTTACTACTATTGAGCAAGGTACCCCCTATACTATAACTGTACATTTGTTTTTTCTTGCCTAAATGTAGAACCTTACTTTTTTCACCATTGAATTTCATTTTGTTAGATAGCACCCAGTCTTCAAGTCTGTCCAGATCCTCCTGTATCCTAAGCCTGTCTTCTGGAGTTTTGGCTATTCCTGCCAGCTTGGTGTCATCTGCAAATTTGTTCCCCATCTATCCCCTCGTCCAGATTGTTGATGAAGATGTTGAAGAGCACTGGGCCCGGAACAGAGGCCTGGGGCACTCCACTACACACTTCCCTTCATGTAGATGTGGTTCCATTGAGGACCACATGCTGAGTACGGCCAGTCAGCCAGCTACGGATCCATCTGGTGGTGATGCTGTCTAACCCGCATTTTTCTATCTTATTAAGTAGTAGGTTGTGATCTACTTTGTCAAATGCCTTACTGAAGTCCAAGTAAATTATATCCACAGCATTCCTCTGGTCTACTAATTTTGTCACTTGGTCAAAGAATGCAATAAGATTTGTCTGGCATGATCTGTTTTTGACAAACCCGTGCTGGCTTTTAATAATGACTTTGTTTGCCTGTAGGTGTTCGCTGATTTGTTATTTGATTATCTGAATACTGGGCCTAAGACGGAACCTTGTGGAACCCTAATGCTTACTTCTCTCCATGTGGATGTAATGCCATTGAGTACGGTTGTTGAGTATGGTTGTCAACTAGCTACAGATCCATCTGGTGGTGGTGTTGTCTATTCCACCTTTTCCTAGCTTATCAAAGAGTAGGTTGTGGTCTACTTTGTCAAATGCCTTACTGAAATCTAAGTATACTATTCACTGTGTTTCGCTAGTCACTTTATCAAAGAATGAGATAAGATTGGTTTGGCATGATCTGTTTTTAACAAACCTGTGCTGGCTACTAGTTATGACTTTGTTTGCTTCTAGTTGTTCACAGATTTGTTTTTTTATTATCTTTTCTAGGATCTTCCCAGGTATTGATGTTAAACTGTACTTTCCTGGTCTGTTTTTTTTCCTTTTCATCAGCCCCTTTCCAATCCTTAGCTACTTCCCAAGCGCTCCAGGATCTATGAAAGATGTAGTGCAATGGTTCTGAGATAACATCTGCCAGCTCTTTCAGAACTCTGGGATGTAATCTGTCAAGGTTGGATAGATGTTCTCTTACTATTTTCTTGCTTATTTTAATTTTTGTTTCTAGTATGTCTTTTGCAGTGTTTTTTGGGGGTATGTTGGGCTATAGTTTCTTTTTGTGTGAAGACTGACACAAAGTATGAGTTAAGCAGTTCTGCTTTCTCCCTGTTGAGATTCCCTGACTTTAGAGATTCGAGGATCCCCCAGCCCTAAGCATGTTGTGATGTTGGAAAATATTAAAAACTTACATTCCAGAAAATATAAGTTATTTTTATTCTGGAAACAAAGATAAATGATTTTGTAAGTATACATCATAAGAAGTATCCATGCAGCCTGAGTGGATTTTTCTCGAAGAAGTTGGATTGGATCATACATATGTTGATTTGAGGATGCACAAATGCCTATAAACAAAATATTCATACCTTAACCATTAAATTATAGAAACAAATGAGATTTGGACATAATTATGAGTACTTTGTTGACCTTTATTTATTTATACTAGATTTAATAAGATAGTCAGCAAAGCTGACTATCTTATTGAAATCAGGAATTTTGGGGAGTACTTTTATAAACTAGGCATCCTAAATATTATATTTTATAAATAAAAAATAGAAATATAGATACATTTTAAAGGTTCGCTACTTGGATTTACTTATCATTTTGGCTTGTTAGAAAATATCCACATTTTCCCTGGCTTCATAAAATCTTGATCAATTGTCCATTTCTAAGTTTTTTATTGAAACACATGGAGATTTTTATTACATATATACAGTAAGTTATTATGACTATTTCTATAATACCCATGGCATATTGAGCTTTATTTAAAATATATTAGTGTTTTGCTGTTGATTCTCTATTTATTTTGCTGCTTATTTGTTTATTTACAAACTTACTACCCCTACAGGATATCCATTATGCTTATGAGTGGACATCTTCTTTAAAGGCTATTTCTTTAAAAGAAAAAAAATGAATGGGGGCACGAAGGCAGAAAGCTTTGGACCATCTATCCTTGAGCACAAAACAACAACAAGCACTCTGTGACCCTTGCTATGGCTTAAAATAGTATTTCTAGTATTGACATGATTTAAATTTTCATGAACAAATAAGCTGTTTCACACAGTAGAGAAACTAATAAGCTAGGATGGGAACCGAGACCAGCCTGGGTCCTCTAAGAGACCCCCCAGGATCTGGCAAGACTCAGTTCTCTCCATTCAGGCACAGCCTCCTGTGCAGGTCTAATTACCTTTTAAAATTCATATCTAGAACCACAGGCTGCCACATGGGATTACGCACAGTGTGCTTTGCAAATTGAAAATAAGATAGCTGTTAGACATATACACTTGCCTCTATGATTACAGCAACAAACAATGGGAAAACATTAATTTGCTTCTATTATAATCGAGGAACAAAACCTGGGATGTTGGTGGAGGTTGAGAGATGGATATTATAGGTAAGGGATGAATTTGTAAAGATGATATTCTGAAAAATATTTTTTTAAAAGAATATGTAGGCTCTAAAGGATAATTCTCTGTAGGGCAGATTACTAGCAACAACTGCAACTATCGCAAGTTATCAGGATTCAGGGGGAAAAATCATTAATTTTATTTGCAAAATGATGGGAGAGTTATTTTGGGAGTAAGCAGAATTATTCAGTTGTGAGTCTAAAGTTTATGCAGATGATAAGAAGAGGATGAGGAAGTGGGAATGGGCAAGTGTGGTTATAACAGCAAACCAAGCTGGCTGGGTATAGGATTTTTTTAAAGGTGTTTTATCTGCTAGAAATGAATACAGCATTTACAAATTGGAAATGACTCTGTAAACTCAGATAAGATTGTCTTGGTAATATTTTACCCAGGAATCAGCTCACCGCTGCTTACTTTCAATTAGCCATCTAAATCATTGCCTATACAAAAAGCAATCCCTGCTGCTTTGGGGCAGGAGGAGTTGGGGAGAGGCAGTAAGTTAGAATAGTTCCTAAGAGTTTTCATTCACAATGCTGAATATGGAAGATCTGTAATCTTCTCCTTAGCTTCCATAGTTTAATGTAACCCCTTGAATGTACTTTCCATTAGCTGCTATGAAAGAGTCCCCCACCACACATTTCTGTTCTCATAAACGAACGTTGATTCATTATAGATAACCATTTCTGATTAATTTTGTTTTGACTTTAACTTCCGAACAAGAGTGTTAGTGCCAAAGTCCCCTTTTCCAAAAATCCTTCAGCCAGATATTTTTAGACAAAAGTATATACTTTGTGGAGAGGAAGAACTAAATTTAGAGGTGGTGAAAAAATTAAAATCCTTGATTGTCATCAGAGTCTTGGCTGTCAGATAAAAAGTGGCAACTTTTTTATTGATGTGTCTGATGAATTATAAATAAGTGGCTTTCTTGGATTTTATATTCAAGTTGTCTGGCTTCTGTCAACAAGATCCATCAGCTGAAAGATGTGAAGGACTGGTTAGTCAAAACCCCACTCATTAATTTTGCCAAGATGCACCCGTCTTGGTTTTTTCCCCTAAAACTTATAAAATTCTATAGGCATATTCTTTAGGGTTTTTTCTTTTTGCTAAGATGGAGATCAAAAATATTAGAGCTATCAACCCTTGAGTTATATGTGTATTAATATTAGTTTTCTCAGCATTTTTTAGCTGATAATTTATTTACAGGTATAAGATAATAGTTCTACTTAATTATTTTTCTGCTAATTATTGATAACTAAGATAACTTATAAAAGCTTATAACCTTGCAGGGAAATTTTCCTTGCTAAAAAAAGAAAGTGGCCAGTCAAAGGATAAACTTTCCTTCACATCATGTTTGACTCCTGGTCTCTACATGAAAATTCTGTGTTGTTTCTTTAACAATAATAGGGAAGTGATGTGTCATTGTGCTTTCAAATTTTTAGGAGCCAGTCTAGGAAGCGATTCTGCCAAAGACTAATCTAATTCTACACAGCTTCCAAATCCAAAGTTGGTCAACTGCTGTGCCCTGCCAAATAGTGGCACAGAATAAAGCCTGATTCTTCAAGAATTGAATGAGTATGTAAGCCCTCTTTGCTATCCTGACTAAGAATGCTGGGAGTTGCAGTAGAGACGTTGGCAAAGGCTCCCTTGAGAGACACAACTCAAAGCTCTCAGGCACTCAAACAATTTCCAGAGATGTAGGTCATTGCTGTTGTGACAGATTGCCTAATTCCTCTTTTGTTCCCAATTCTATAATGGCTTGAAGAGAGATCACCCTTCAAGCTGGCCCTGGAGAAAATTAAATCACGCTATTGAGTCAAAGTATTCATCTGGAAAAAAAAATGAACTGTTTTTCCTCATTCTTCCCATTTTTTTAAATTTCATAATTGTATTCTCCTCTTTCCTATTCCTTTTTTTTTCCTTAACTTGGTTATCCATATTTATGAAAATGAAAGGGTTTTTTTACAAGTTGTATTTGAAGAAATTCTACTTCTTGTTTTTCAAGTAAATCACTTCCGAACTTTTAGTTATTTCCCTCCTATGGATTCACTGTGATGATCAACTTTGTATATTAGACCTTTCCCTCATTCCAGTTGCCTCTGACCAGAAAAAGGAAGTTTTTTTTTTTTTTAATTGACCTTTTCACATATTTTTTCTGCTTGGCCATTTTGGTGCTAACTAATAACTGATGCAATAATTGCCTATCCCATCAGAAGTCTTGTACACACACTGCATTGTTACACACGACTTGCTCTTTTTTTTAATTATGTAAAAAAATCATCACATTAAGCCCAATCTAATTACTGCAATGTATATTAGAAGCAGGGCACCATCAAATTTTTATTTAAATTAATCAGGTTTTGATTTAAGATATTAAATTCAAATTAATCATGTAAAAATGGAAATGATCCTTGACGTGCTTCCAGCTGTGACTTCAGTCTGTTTTCTCGTGTGAGTCACTTTCTGGATGTCTTGGGGGGAACATTACAAAAATTCACGCCGGTGCTATTTCAATTACAGTTATTTAGCAGGACAGATGTAAAGAATATGGTATAATTAAAAAGTAGGCTGATGACATGGCTACAGATTTTCAGGATCAAAATGGAAAAACAGAGATGGCTGTTACTGCAAATCAAAAATTGTTATCCCAGATTCAGGTAGTCCTTGACTTACACCATTCATTTAGTGATCATTCAAATTACAACAGCAACTAAAAAGAGTGATTTATGACCATTTTTCACACATACAACAACCCCATGGTCACAGGATCAAAATTGGAATGCTTGGCAACTAGTTCGTATTGATGACTGTTGCAATGTCCTGGGTTCACATGATGACCTTTTACAACCTTCTGATAAGCAAAGGCAATGGGGGAAGCCAGGTTCACATTACAATTGTTGTTACTAAATTAACAACTATAGTGATTCAGTTAACAACTATGGCAAAACAGATCATAAATGGGGCAAAACTCATTTAACAACTATCTCACTTAGCAACATAAATTTTGGGCTCAGTTGTGATTGTAAGTTGAGGACTACCTTGAATGTATCATTAATGGAGGAATTGAGTCTTCAGATTTCATTGTTTCCCATCCCAAATGCCAGAGCAACAAAAAAATTCAGATGTTATCACTTCAAAATACCATCAGCATCAAGATAATACTTGACAATAGAATTAGTATGTTCTTAAAACAATTTCTCTTCCCAGGCTTTGTTTTCACTAAATGGTTTCATAGACTTTTCAGAAATCCCCATAAATATCTGAATTTCTGTTTGAATGAAAACTAATCAAACCAAGGAAAAGGATGCCAGGATGACAAAAGAATAAACTCTAAATAACCTCCTGGGCTTTTGCTCAAACTAAGAGTGGGCAGCAGATTGTTAGGGGCCCTGCTGGACCTTGTTTTATTCCTTTGACAGAAAGTTTTGCATTTCTTCAGAAAGTAGCCCTAAAGCACACTGATTGATTGATTGATTGATTCATTCATTCATTCCATTTATATACAGGTAGTTCTCGACTTACAACAGTTCACTTACCGACCATTCAAAGTCATGTGATCAAAATTCAGCCACTTGGCAACTGACTCATATTTATGATGGTTGCTATGTACCTGGGGTCATGTGATCCCCTTTTGCAACCTTCTCACAAGCAAAGTCAACGGGGAATCCAGATTCACTTAACAACCATGTTACTAATCTAACTGTTAACATTCATGGGGCAAAACTCACTTAACAAATTTTTCACCTAGCAACATAAATTTTGGGCTCAGTTGTGGTCGTAAGTCGAGGACTACCAGTACCACCCTCCTCGTCTAAGTGACTCTGGGTGATTTCTTAGAATAGTGATAATCCAGCCACTATTTTTTCATCCTCCAAAGCCCATTATTAAGATAATATTAAGATAATTTGCAGTATCAGCTCAGATTGGGCTGGCTGGGGAGGGAGGGGAATTCCAATGAAGCGTTCATAGATGCCAGCAAAGAAGGTGCCCACTGTCAGGGGTTTAATTGGAGAAGATAGCATGAAAGGCAAATGTTCTGTTATTACTGCAGTTGTCTGTACCTTTGTTATACTTGCAGGAAGAACATGAAATACTGACACTTTCTGCTTCCCACTCAAAAGAAATAAATATACACAATGATTGCTCTTTAATAGTAGTTAAATATATATTTAAAACAAACCATGTGGCAGTATAACTTTTTAAAAGGTTTTTTTTTTAAGGTTCAGTTTTTACAGGAAACGCTTTATTGCATATGACTGCTTTAAGTAAAAACACAGACGCTTCATGTATAAAATTAGTCTAATTACAACTCATCTGTTCAAAAGGATCTGGTAAGCTTTCAGATGTGTATGGTGAGTCATGATTTGTATTATATAATAAATTGTTCTCCATTGGGTTAACATATTCATTTTTTAGTGAAAAGGCAGAGAACCAGTATAATCTTAGAATCTGTATAAAAATTGGGTGAGAACACTGATACCCTAGAAGCCAGAAATAAAACCTAAAATAAAGTTGATATGTTAGATAAATAAGTGGAGAATAATAGAATGAAATCAGCATAAGGAATGCACATTTCTTCACACAGGTGATACAAATCAGATCCATAGTCTCTTTCTGACTTTGTCCCCAAGATGGGGCTAGAACTTATGGACTCCAGATTTCTCATCTGGGACCTTAACCCCCATACCAAACTGGCTCTAGACCACTGAGTACTCTGTATTTGACACTGTGAACTTTTTATAGGCCTTTAGAATAATTTAATATTGGATCCTAAACTCATTATTGTTATAAGCTAATGTAAATCATAACTTTGCTAGCATAATTGTATTGGCTTTTTTGTATTATTCTTCCATTAGACCTGTGATTTGGAGAATTGGGAATTTGCAATGGGAAACAAATAGAATACATTTACAACAGCTAGGATAAATATTTTTAGCTTTTTATTTTAAGAAGCATGCTAATCCCCTTGTTAAGAACCCAGCAAAACTCATATACTTTCTTTCTTCTAGTGTTTTAAAAATTGTTTTCATTTCCCTTCTCGCTAGGTTCTGAAATAGCCATGAGGACTACCACCATTAAAAGTGAATGAAATGGTGGATGGCTGCTTTAAAACCATTTGTAACATACTCTATATATTGGTAGATAAGCCAAGCATCATAGATGTCAAAATATACCCCCAAATTGAGTTTGACTTATCTACAGATGGGCTTATCTGTGAATATAAATAGCAGTTTTTTCCCTCAACTTTTTTAAACTTAACCATATATCCCATTCAGGTAGTCCTTGACTTACAACCATTCGTTTGGCAACTGAAGTTACAACAGTACTGAAAAAAGTGACATATTACCATTTTTCACATTGACAACCATTACAGTGTCCTATGATCAAAATTCGGGCACTTGGCAAACAATATGTATTTACGATGGATGCAATGTCCTGGAGTCATGTGGTTATCATTTGCAACTTCCCAAGTGGCTTTTGACAAGCAAAGTCAATGAGGAAGCCAGATTCACTTTAAAACTGCTGTGATTTATTTAACAACTGCAGTGATTTGCTGAATGACCAAGGAAAAAAAATCATAAGATTGGATAACATTCCTCCAGGCCTTCCTGTCCTCTACCATCTTCTGGAGTCCATTTAAGCTCACGCCTACTGCTTCAGTGACTCCATCCAGCCACCTCATTCTCTGTCATCCCATTCTTCTATTGCCCTCAATCTTTCCCAGCATTAGGCCCTTCTCCAGTGAGTCCTTCCTTCTCATTAGGTGGCCAAAGTATTTGAGTTTCAACTTCAGGATCTGCCCTTCTAAAGAGCAGTCGGGGTTGATCTCTTCTAGGACTGACTGGTTTGATCGCCTTGCAGTCCAGGGGACTCGCAGGAGTCTTCTCCAGCACCATAGTTCAAAGGCCTCAGTTCTTTTGCGCTCAACCTTTCTTATGGTCCAACAAAATATCTGGTCCCAATTGTGGCTGTAATTCAAAGACTACCTGTATAATACTTGCAGATAAGTCCATCTGAAGAGAAGTGGACTTTCACATTAAAAAAAAAATACTATGAAAAATGGTCCATCCAATATGAGCTAATTGAGAAAATGAAAACATATCAAAAAATGTGAGGGTGTCAGCCTTTCCAGGTAGACCAGAAAGAAAACCTAACCAAATAAGTTAAGTGTACTTTATTGTAAAACTATATTAGTCTGAAAGTATAATTCTCCTCTTGTCTCCTGCAAAACAAGGGAGGTACCTTCTGAGCCACTCGCTATCCAGTTATGGGCTATGCTATCTCTTATCTAAGAGCACTTCCCTTGGCACTGTCTTTTCCCAGCTTATCTGCAGATGGACTTATTTATAAGTACAGGTAGTCCTCAACTTACAAAAGTTCATTTAGTGAACTGGCACTAAAAAAAGGGACTTATGACTGTTTCTCACACTTTTGACCATTGCAGCATCCCCATGGTCACATGATCAAAATTCAGACACTTGGCAACTGACTCATATTTAGGAAGGTTGCAATATCCCGGAGTCATTTGGTCACTTTTTGCAACCTTCTGATAAGCAAAGTTAATAGGGAAACCAGATTCATTTATCAATAACACTTAACCATGTTATTAACTTAACAACTGTGGTAATTCACTTAACAACTGTGGCAAGCAAGATTGTAAAGTGGAGAAAAACTCACTTAACAAATGTCTCACTTAGAAACAGAAATTTTGGGCTTAATTGTGTCATAAATCAAGGATTACCTGTATACACAGTCTTTCTTTTTTGTACTTTAGTGACAGAAACATTGTCTGTAAATGCAGGAAATTTAAACAGAGCAAGGAAAATTCTTGAAATAGCTGCACTGAATCTTCAGTGTGCAGCTGCTTTAATGCTTCATCAGACCTCTTGAATGCTTTGTCCACTCTATTCATGAGCATGGTTGCAAATAGTACATATTCATGGCTAGATGTGTGTCTAATCCAAATTAGGTGCTTCTGTAGAAACTGGAAGTCTGCATAATTATTAGATTTGAGGTAAGAATATTCTTTGGAGGGACTTCCCCCCACACTCACACACCATTGCTTGAAGAAATTAAAACAGTGTTTTTAAAGAACCCATAAAACACTTCCAATATATGGTATTTTAAACGCTATTATGATAATATTTAAAATGAAGAAAGGTAGTCAAAGAGAATAAATACAGACCAATACTGTCAATAGTTTGTAATAAACAATGTTCAACATATTCAAGTAACTGAGCTGGCAGATTTTGCCCAATGCCTTTCATATTGTTTTGGGGAAAGATTCCTTTAGATCAAATGAAAGATATTCTCAAGTAAGCAGATATACAATTGCAGAGGCAGTTACTATTGTACATAATTAATTTTTCTCAGTTAGCAACCCCTGAAGTCATTTCAATCTATGAAGTCATGTCTACATGTTCAAAATGAGAATAATAGGTCAAAGAGAACATAGATGTAACAACCTCTTGAGAGCCTAATAATTCACACATCACTTCTGATAAGCAGGTAGAAAGGTTGCTGTCTCGGTGGAATTGATACTTTCTTTTAAAAAATTTATATGTGGATGACTCAAGACACTGCAGCAATACCAAAATAGTAAAGAATAATTTGAAATGCATAATTTAGATTTATAAGAATTGTAATCTTGGTGTTTCATGCCACCATGTTACGGATCACAGTTCATGAATGTTATATAAATAAGCTCCTGTGGGAATTCTATTGAATTCTGAAATGAATTCAAATATACAACTGGAATGAAATCTGTGAGATTAAATCAGAACTTTTGTGATTTTAAATTAGTTCTGAGAAACTTAAATATGATTTTATTTTAAATAGCTGTAAATCTGGATTTGATTCTTGGTCCTTATATGAGGATATGCACCTTAAAGATAAGGAGTGAAAAGGAATTATGAACTTCATTTTACTTTTGGGAGGATACCACACAAAATGATAAATAAATTGAAGAATGCATCCACATATATTGAAGATATTTTGAAGATGCTTATACTTACTTCATAATAGAAGTACAATTATATTTTTCCTGTTTTTTATTTAATAATCTTGATGAATATGCCATACCTGAATGGCTTCTTCTCCACCTCAAGACTATCCCAGAAAAAGTATATTTTTGAAGAAAAATTATCACAATAGCTTATTAAAAATAACAAACATTGGGGAGGCTGCAATTTTAGTGCTACTGGTCCATTTGTCTATATATTTATCACACCTCCAAATCTGCCAAGAACTTACTGTAATTTACAATTCTTTAAAATATCAATAGTAGAATTAACCCATTCATAGTAAACAAACTAAAATTAAAATAATAAAATCCAGACATAATTACAGCAGACAGAAACACTGTTAATCAATGAATGATAACAAACTATAGTAACAAAAAACAATAGCAAAAGACATTTTCCCATGTAACATGATGGAATGATTTATAGATACAGAGTTTTCTTGAGTTTCCTGGTTTATATGTCATCATCATTACAGCAACAAAACAATAATAATGGGAAGAAAATAGCTTCATCATTGTTCTATTATTGAAATGTGTTTGTATAAATAACTCAAAGCCAATATTGACTTGCCAAGAATGAATAACAAGTCTTCAAACTGTTTGATAAACTCTTTCCCAATTGCCATTGAGCCCTCACCATTGCTCATAGAAATGCCTTGAGGAATAGGGAGTGGGGTATATATTGCCCAATGATAAAGCACACTTGTTAACTATAGGCAATCCATTATAATAATAATAATAATAATAATAATAATAATAATAATAATGATGATGATGATGATGATGATGATGATGATGATGATGATGATGATGATAAAGTTGGAAGGGACCTTGGAGATGATTTAGTCCAACCCCCTGCTCAGGCAGGAAACCCTATACCATTTTGGACAAATGGCTGTCCAGTTTCTTCTTAAAAACTTCCAGTGTTGGAGCATTCACCACTTCTGGAGGCAGGTTGTTCTACTGGTTAATTGTTCTAACTGTCAGGAAGTTTCTCCTTAGTTCTAGGTTGCTTCTCTCTTTGGTTAGTTTCCACCTGTTGCTTCTTGTCCTGCCTTCAGGCACTTTGGAAAATAGCTTGACTCTCTCTTCTTTGTGGCAGCCCCTGAGATATTGGAACATAGCTATCATGTCCCTGCTGTTCCTTCTCTTCGTTAAACTAGACATACCCAATTCCACCAACCGTTCCTTATATGTTTTAACCTCCAATCCCCTAATCATGTTTGTTGCTCTTCTCTGTACTCTTTCTAGAGTCTCCACATCTTTTTTACATCGTGGTGACCAAAACTGGATGCAGTATTCCAAGTGTGGCCTTACCAAGGCATTGTAAAGTGGCATTAATACTTCACATGATCTTGATTCTGTTCCTCTGTTAATGCAGCCTAGCACTGCATTGGCTTTTTTGGCAGCTGCAGCACACTGCTGGCTCATATTTAAATGATTGTCCACTAGAACTCTGAGATCCCTCTCACAGTTACTACTATTGAGCAAGGTACCCCCTATTCCATACATGTGCATTTGTTTTTTCTTGCCTAAATGTAGAACCTTACTTTTTTCACCATTGAATTTCATTTTGTTAGATAGCGCCCAGTGTTCAAGTCTGTCCAGATCCTCCTGTATCCTAAGCCTGTCTTCTGGAGTTTTGGCTATTCCTGCCAGCTTGGTGTCGTCTGCAAATTTGATGAGTTCCCCATCTATCCCCTCGTCCAGATCGTTGATGAAGATGTTGAAGAGCACTGGGCCCAGAACACAGCCCTGGGGCACCCCACTACACACTTCCCTCCATGTAGATGCGGTTCCATTGAGGACCACATGCTGAGTACGGCCGGTCAGCCAGCTATGGATCCATCTGGTGGTGATGCTGTCTAACCCGCATTTTTCTATCTTATCAAGTCGTAGGTTGTGGTCTACTTTGTCAAATGCCTTACTGAAATCTAAGTAAATTATACCCACAGCATTCCTCTGGTCCATTAATTTTGTCACTTGGTCAAAGAATGCAATAAGATTTGTTTTTGACAAACTCATGTTGACTTTTAGTAATGACTTTGTTTGCCTGTAGGTGTTTGCTGATTCGTTTTTTGATTATCTTTTCCTGAATTTTCCCAGATATTGAGGTCAGGCTGATAGGTCTGTAATTTTCTGGGTCCTGATTTTTTCCTTTTTTGAAGATGGGAACTACATCAGCTCTTTTCCATTCCTCTGATAGTTCCCCAGTGCTCCAGGATCTTTAAAAGATATAGTTCAGTGGTTCTGAGATCACATCTGCCAGTTCCTTAAGAACCTTGGGGTGTAATTCATCTGGTCCTGGTGATTTGAACTCATCTAGGCTGAACAGGTGTTCACTTACCATTTTCTTGCCTATGTTAAATTGTATTTCTATTTTGTTTTTTATGGCACTATTTTTGATAGGTTTGTCTGTTTTTTCCCTTTGTGTAAAGACAGATGCAAAAAGGGAGTTAAATAGTTCTGCTTTCTCCCTGTTGCTTTCACCTTCCTGCCACTTTCACCCACTAGTGGACCAATCATTTCCTTCACTTTTTTATTGTTCTTTACATGTTGAAAGAAGCTTTTTTTGTTATTTTTGACTTTGGTTGCAAGCCTTAGTTCATTTTGAGCCTTAGCTTTCCTCACTTTGGTTATCTCCTAGAACCTTTCCCCACTTACATCCAACTATATAGTAAGGACTCCTCTCTTTTTCTGCTGGTTGTCAATTTTCCATTGCTTTCCTTTAACCCCAGACCGTGAGTCAGACAGGTTTAAATCATCTTTAACTCTAGAAGTATTAGTAAAGCATTCCCCACTTTTCCTGACACCACCAAAACAGCCTTAAGAACTTTGACTCCTAGTATATAGGAGGGGAAGTCAGGTAACTGAGAACAGTTAAGGAATCCATAATGGAAACAGCAAATTTCATGGCAGCATTCTTCCCTACAGCTCACGGATAGGTGGACAATATTTCAACAGTATGGAGAGGGGGAGGAGGCTCTTACTGTGGAGGAGGGAGGGGGAGGGGGAGTAGGAGAGAGAGAGAGACTCTTTCTTCCCATTGTCTCTATGGGGCTCCAGAAAGTACCTCAGAAGGAGTAAACCTCATTAATATCTACAGTGAGAGTTTAACTAGAACTCTGAGTTTAATAATGCTGACCAGATGGATCTATATGATGATGTGCTAGCTGAGCCACCAGTTGAAAGCTACCAAGAACTGTCTCCTAAGTCAAACAGCAAACTGACTGCTATTTTGTATAACTATATTAGACTATGCAGTAAAATGGGTGCAGTTTATATTGGCAGCTTTGTTAGAAATTGACCAGAATATATTTATGATGTTGTGGAGCTAAGGATAGAGCCAGCAGCCAATCTAAAGGATATGCAGAAATGGCTGTGGCTTCTGAGAACTCAGTCCATACAATTTCAGAGCTGCCATCGGGGAAGATTCTGAATGGGGATAAAAAATGAACTGAAGTTGGCTAACCATCAGAGTTGTGCTTTGCTGCGCACACAGTATGAGCCACAAGCCCAAAAATGATTCCCTCCAAGGGCTCCCTCAAGGTGCCCTTGATACTCTGTTGATGGTTGAGTGACTCCAACGGAGATTGCTATCCCACCACTACCCATTGAGAAACCTGTTTTATCTTTCTTCAACCTCCTCCCTCATGGGGCTGCCTCCTCCATCCATATCACCTCCCCCACCATTCATGCCTTCTCCTTCTCTACTTCCCTTCCCCATCCAGCTATGCCACCTCACAAGGCAGTGCCACTGTCCTGAATCTCAGTCCAGAGATTCAGGACAGTGAATCTTTCTTTCCCAAATGCAGCCATAGGCCTCCACTGAAGGCTTCTGCTTCATTGAATCACAACTGGAAGTTAGATCCATTACCTCCTCCTGTTGCTGAAGCAGAATTTGATACCATGAACAGAATTCAAGCAATTTTGAATAATGCCATAGCCAAAGCTAAATCTTGAATTACAGTGATGCTGTTGAGACCCTGCTTACAGACATTGCTGTGCTTACATAGTCACGTGCAGCAAATGATAAACCAAGTTGGGCCCTTATCTCTTCATTTAAGGATTGCCTTCATGGCACTGAAGCCAAGTCTTGCAGCATGGGCACTGGTGGCAACAGCAGTTCCTCCTGAAAAAGACACCGCTCACATGGTAGGTCACCCAGTTGGTCACTTGAGAGCAGTCAGAGGCACTGACAAAGATTGACAGGAGGACTATTTTCAGGAAAAAAAATCCAGGAGCATGACAAGCACAGAGGAAGGGTCAGAGAAAGAGATTGTAAGTATTCAGAGTTCTTATGGACTTATAACCTCGCCCAACTCAAGAAGACATAGTATGGAAAAACCCTCAGTCTCAGCCTTGATTTCTGAAATGAATGTTGGGTAAAATACAGAAATATCATTTAAAACTTACTGAAATATATTTAAAATCAGACAGGATTTTATTTAAAATATGATAATATCTAGCTCCCATTAATAGACTACAGAGTGAATGTTATGTAAATTCTTCTCACACTGTATACCTGACACAAATTATTATCTTCTTAATGCTGTAATTGAGACAACAAGATTGTAAATGTAAATATTAATAACATAAATAAGAAAGTACCTAAAACATTATTAAATAAAATATATTCATTAAAATGTGGGGGGAAAGAGTTTTAAAAAACACCTTTTTCATATGGAAAAAGCCTGTAGGAAGATAATTCTTCACATTTGTATAGAAGACAGTATAGTAGGTACCTCCCAAATTTCAAGTGAAAGAATATTCCAGAGTGTTGGTATCACCATAGAGAAGACCTGGCCACATGCAACCTTCAGGTGGCAATTTGGTGGCTCTTAGTATATAGAGAACTATCCTTACCTCTATGACACACTAGATCTCTAAGCACACCAAAAGCATTCTGACAGATATCCTGGTGCTGATTTGTTTACAGCCTTGTGTGTCCTAACCAAATCCTTGAACCTGGCTTGGCAGGTAATTGATAGCTAGCAGAGTTAATGCAAGGAAGGTATAACATAAGGACAGCCTGGTGTCTCACTCAACTGCTACATTTTGTAGTACTATCTCACCTGAACAAGGTTTAAGGATGCCTTACAGTTTGCATTACAGAATTCTCTGTATTACTATAGGAACAAGTAATTATTACAGGAACACGCTTGGAATATGTTTCTTTTTTTATAAATTTTATTGAATAAAAAAGGAATTAAAAACATTGAACATGGTAAATCAACATTTGACAGACATCTCAGTCCATATTTACATTAATTACAAATAAATCTCTTTACAGTAACATCATTCTAATCTCAATCTTGGCTTTTCTCATTACAATGACCTCCATTTTTTCCCCACCATCTATAAAATTTATTCCATATTTGATAAAAATCTGATTCATCCTGATTTTTTAATCTTTTAGTTATCCTGTCTAATTCTGCGCAATACATGATTTTCTGAATTAATGTTTCCCCACTCGGTATGTCCGTAGCTTTCCATTTTTGCACAAATAATATCCTTGCCGCTGTAACCAAGTGAATGAATAAATATGTGTCATCTTTACTTACATTTTTTCAAGTATTCCTAACAGCAAAGTCTCAGGTTTGTACTGAATGTTTTGCATAGTCATTTCTATTGCCCATTCCCAGACCATACGCCAATACACCGGTGCTTTTCTACATGTCCACCAAACATGAAAAAAGTGCCCCTTTCTTTTTTACATTTCCAACACTTAGATGAATATCCTTTATACATTTTAGCTAATCTGGCTGGAGGGAGATGCCATCTGTAAACCATCTTATACAAATTCTCTTTATATGTTGACACCAATGTGATTTTATCGTTTCGCAGCTTGGAATATGTTTCAAGGAGGTACCTGAAATCATATTCCTGTTTCTAAATGCAACCCCATGTAGAAAAGGCAAGTTCCCTAGTTCCCAAACATGGGTTCCATCCACCTTCCTAGTTTCTCTCTTTCAAGGATTTAGTCTCGATTTAGTTATCTATTTAACAGATTCCCCACCCACCAGCTTGCCTTCTAAAGTTGCAACACACAAGGGAAAAACAGTGGGAAAACTGAGGATAAAAGCAAGTTCTGGCAACATTTGCTAAATTACAGCTCTTGTCATGAACATGTGAGATGGAAATAGTTCAGGTAGCTGATGGAACAGCTATTGGCTAATTGACTCTTGGGAGAGTCAGTGGAACTGATCAAGGACAGAAGAAGAGAGGAAATAGCTCTCTTTCTATTTCATAGCCTGACTGAATGATGGAAAGTGTTTTGTGGCTTCTTTTTCCAACACATTTGTTGGGACATTTGCAGAGAAGAGTTCTTGCATATAGCTTCTGTTAAGATATGGGTGTCAAATTGGTGGCCCACGGGCCGGATGAATCACATGCAAGCCACACTCACCCCAGCTCCTCAAAGGTAAAAAACATCACAATACATCACATGATGCGATTGAGTTTGATACCCATGTCTTAAAAGCTGGTAAGCCAATGATGGCAAATTTGGTCAGTAGTAAGTTTCCATACTCTTTTCCAGAGTTTGCATCTACACCTCTGAATAATTTTTGCTTTTCTGCTTGGCTCTTTCTCCATTTGCTAGTTCATACATGTTCCTTAAGTAATCAACCACCTCAAAATTGAAACATGGCTGCTGCTTGTTCTAAATAGGGGTAAATCCTGGTATCACCACATGAATGGCTACATGTAATTGTGCAGTTTTCACAATGTTGGTGACTGATATTTGTGGAACAAATATCTTACACAGGTAGGACAAACAAAGGAAAGATTTAAAAGGAGAAAAATATTGATGGTAACACCTAAAATAAAAGGGATATAGCTTTTTATAAGCCATGGCTTTTGTGGAGGCTGTATTACCCCCAGCTAGTATCCTGGGAGGGTTTAACCACTTCCAGGATATACAATCTGAACGTTTCCAGTGGTGGAAGACAGAAGACTGCCCCAAAACTCCATCTCTAGAGTTCCTGGAGTCAAACCAAACTGAGGGGATCCAAAATGTCAAGCAGGAGCATGAGGAAGCCTATTAGGACCTTGACTTTCTCCTAAAATTGTTTTTCTACCTCAGGGCAAAATCCTGGTCTTTTTTGAGTTGACCAAGAGGACCAGACCTCAGTGTCTGCTGTCTGTCAGACAGTGTCAGTTGAGGAAGAAGTCAGCAAAACACTCCCAGGAAGCCTCAAGGTTGCAGAAGTTCCTGATTCCTCAAGCCTGGAAGTCCAGTTCCTGCTAAAAGAAAACTCTGTGAACTGTGCCCCGATTCTACCCAGTTATTTCCAGGATATAACAGAGCCCAGTAAGAGTCTAGTATTTTCCAACAAAGTTGCCACACTTTGTCCAGGGAGATCCTGTGGCTCTTGCTGCAGCAGGGCACCAGCCCAGGGAGCCCAGACAAAAATCTCTTGGGCAATATTATCATGTAACCTGTGAAGCCTATGTACAGCCAAGTCCTCACTTGCTAGGCAAACATGCTTCTTACAAACTGCCACACTGCAGTTTGCTGGGAAGACTTGATAGCCCATATCAAGCCAGAGTTCAAATGTACCATACAGATTCTGTTCTCCATGCTTTGCCACTCCTTGGTTTCAAGAAACCACCTTCACCTACTAGAGAAGCCATAGGCAAGCCTACACAAACAATGGTCCTACAAGCGGCCTGCTAGTCACATCTGCAGTCATCCCAGTTGTGGGAAAACATACACCAAGAGCTCCCATCTCAAGGCTCATCTTTGCACACATGCAGGAGAGAAGCCATATCACTGCACTTAGGAAGGATGTGGTTGGAAATTTGCCCATTCAGATGAACTGACTTGCCATTATCGTAAACACATAGGACAACATCCATTCAAGTGTCACCTCTGTCAATGTGCTTTCTCTACATTTGAAGAGACACAGGTGACAAATAAACATTTTGGATTGCAATAGATATTCTAACTTGCAAGGAAACCTCACAGCGGATAGTGATTGTGGGGTGAGGGGGATATCTCTGCCTGTTTCCACTTCCTACAAAGAAGGCACACCTGCCCTCGTCCCTGGTAATATTAGCCAAGATAATGCAATAGAGACTAGTTACCTGGTTGAACTCCCAGGCTGAAGGGTTTTAGAATCTTAGCTTATTCTATCACTACTAAAAAAACATGATATCCATATTTTGAAACCTAAATTGTGCACTTCTGTGTCTTTTTCTTCTTTTCCTAATAAATAGCATTCAAGTTATTTCTAAGATCACAAAGCTATAGAAGAACCTTTTATATTTCATTTTCCTTGCAGTAAGAAGAGATCACTTTTTCCATAGCCTAAAGCATTCCTGTAGGTATGATTTATTTTGGTTTAATGCCAGAGATATGAGAAAGGGATCTAAGGCAGCAGTGAAGCCAAAGCAATTGATCTAGTGCATTCTTGGATATATTTTCTGAATACATGAAATTGGAATAAGGGCTAGGGTCTATAGCTATCAGTATTAAAATGAATGCATTGAAGTTTCCCTCATTGGCAGATCCTGGAAATGAGATTTATCTTGATCTATTAGGATCAAATGTTGAAGGAGCTAATGGAGTAGTCCTTTCTCCTGGGCTAAAAAATAAGGGTACAAAGGAGTTCCTTTATTATTTCAGGCATATTTTTATTGGTGAAAAATGGACACATCTGCATGTATCAAATTATTCCTTTTTTATTATGCTTTTGTATCTTTCAAACTGAACAACCATGATGCAAAGGAGAATACAACTTTCCTTTTTTAACAGTTGTATGCTGAAGAGTGTAATTTTTAATACAAATTAGACCTGCTGAAAGTCTACATCTTGCAACTATTAAAAGACACAGGAAATGATTTCTTAGATATTTTTCCTCATTAGGTAGATCCCATAGAAGGAGCGCCAGAGATTGAATATTTTCCAGAATATAACAAAACCCATGTGAGACCCCTTTGCAAATAAAACAACATGGCTTCTTAGAGGGAAAGAATCTGTAAAGAGGATTTTAGGTTTAAAGGGCAAATCAATTCCGTACCAGAAAAAGTATCAGCCCATCAGTATCTGCCACCTCTAAACCAATACAAGACAGAAAATCTTCAGCTGCTACAATCTGCCTACAATATTAGCAGGAGAGTTTTGGACATCCTAGAAAACAGTAGTATCCAGAGCAAAGCAGCTAGTCTGAACTTTATATCAAAGGGCAAATTAATTCTTTGTTGTTGATACAAAAAGTAACGCAAAAAGGCTGAGGTCAGTCTTGTTAACAAAACAAGTCATATATTGCAACTATTTTCCTTTCCAATGGCGTTTGTATCACCCCCAAGGGAAAATAGTACTTGGTGGTTGTTTATCTGTATTCTGTGAGGCCTTGTCCTGCAGGGCATATTAAAGCCCATGAAATAATGATGAAGCCAAGGGGTAATTAAAAGCCACAATGACATTGATCTGCTGAAATTTCAGAGGGAGATCATGGCACACAGGGAGACTATCCATCTTACCTCGTGCAGGGCCAGCTTGATTGGCCTACTGAGTATTGAAGATGGCTAAGTTCCTCACCTGTGGCCAAGAGGGCTCCCAGTGCAGCAGGCCTACTGGTTTCACAGCTTTGCAAAACAGGAGGTTAAGGGAGCTTGTGTGGTCACAGCTGTTACTCTCTGTCCATAAAATTCTGAGGAAACTATTTAAAGGCACAGAACTCTTTGTATTTCTAGAGAAGTCAGTATAAGCAAATGCCATAATGTAGGTAAAGCCACTTGCATATCTACCTTTCTTATGCATTTAAGCATGCAACTGGACATTGCTCACTGAACATAAGGTCCACAGTTAATACTATGACTCCCAAAAGCTAAGGCTAAACTATTGTTTACTTAGGATATCTTCAGAATCTTATATATCAGATGTGACAAACAAGGCCATCTGATATCTTCACAATGAAATTTTTGTAAACACCAAAGCAAAGATTCTTTCAGTTTCTTGAAAATGATTAGGAAAATGGGGACAAACTTCATTTGGGTTTAGAAAGAAAGATTAACAACACAAAAAGATAAGTGAGGGACTAGCATATGAATGATGAAATAAGAGTTTTAAAGTTTTTAATGAGTTTTAAAGTAGGTTTCCTCTTACAATTTGGCCCATGTTTATGCCAGCATTGATGGTGTGTCAGTTTTAATGCTTCCCATGAAAACAATGGAAGAATGCATAAAAAGCACTGCTAAGTTGATAAAAGAATATTCTCAGAAGGACATCTTACTTGTAACCCTATGGTTGAACCAATCTTATTAGATACATGAACAGCCCCCTCCAATGGAGAGTTTAAAAACAAAGTTTTATGATAGGAAAAGAAGGAGAAAATTCCTTAAAGATGCTTGTATAAATTATACAGAGAAAAGTATAGATCAGTTCAACAGTAGGATACATTTCTGACTGGAATCATACAAAAGTGCAGAGTTGTCTTGCTGTAGACTTCCAAGGATATATTGGGAAATATAAGACTTTAGTTTCCTGCATGAAGTAGGGAGACCCCTCTATTCTATGATTCCATATTTATTAGCCAATATACTATGGATATATTTAGGAAAAAGAAAACTACACAGACCATGATTAGTTTTATGGAAGAAAGTGGATGTACAACATATTATAAAAAATAGTTACAGATCATAAGTACTCATTATAATGGTAAGAATCATTTGTCTTTTAAATATGTTGTTTTAATTGCAATTTTTTAAAATTAATTTTATTTTTATTAATATAGCCATCTTTTTTGCTATTGTGACTCTAGGCCAGCTATGGCAAACCTTTTAGAGACCAAGTGCCCAAAAACTGGCCCCCACCCTGCCCACTCCACCCCCTGCTCCACCTGCCTCACCCTGCCTGCCCCACGCTCCGCTCCCACCCCACTTGCCTGCAGGGCCACCTACCACCTCCACGGTCCACCACAGCAGATCACCCAGGTGGCCCTGCAGTGCCATGGCAGCCATGCCCCACAACATCATCTGTGTGCAATGGGGCATGAGGGCAGAATCTTGTCCCTGCTGCCCGGATGCCATGTCCTTGGCTGCGCTGCTCTGCGTGGGCCACACCTGGGGGCAACTCTCCTCTGGGGGGGCTGCTGGTGAGGAGGGGGCATGGGGGAGGCGGGGCTGGGGTGATAGCACACGTGCCCACAGAGAGGATAATGCATGCTGCCTCTGGCATGTGTGCCATAGCTTCACCACCACTGCTCTAGGCAGTGAATGTAGAATTGAAGCTAATCAAAATAAAAGCATAAAACATCCTCCCAAGAATAACAGCAGTAATTACATAATTATAGCATAATAATAAATAATAGGACCTGACAATATAACTCAATTTATACAACTGTAGTTATGTTGTAAAAAATCACATTGATGGACTTACCCAACCTTCAGATGCCATACCCAAGAGAATATTCAGGTCTTCAAGAAGTTATGGAATACCAGCAGGGTTGGGGCCAAAGAAATCTTGAGGTATATCTTTCAAAGGGCAGGGGCTCCTTTGTGAAACCCACCAAATGGCAGAAACATTTGGAAAAAGGCAGTTCCGCAAATAATATGACTAATGCTACAAAGGGCTTTGTAGGTGGTAGCCATCATTTTGAATTGCATCCAGAAATCTACTGAGGGCCAATACAGTTAATCATGTAACTTGGGCATACTGAGGTGCACTCATAATTTCACACTTTGCCACATTCTAGACATTTGAAATTTCTGAATGGTCTTCAAGGACAAACCCATCTGGGATGCATTATAGTAAACCATTCAGGAGTGACCATGGCATAAGTAACAGTGACTAATACTAGCCATTCTGGGAAAAATCACAGCACAATATGGAGTCATCCAACTTTCTATAGCAGTCACCTGTTCCTCAAGCAGCAGCTGTGAGTCCAAGAGATTCCAACTTGTGAACCAACTCTGCCTTGGGCTGTGCAACCTCATTAAGAATTAATGATGGATTCTCACTGGGATTGGCAAACCTTCAAACACCAAACTACTGTCTTTTCTGGGATGGAGACTCAACCTGTCTTCTCTTCTGAGACTTGAATAAAATAATGTCCCTTATGCAACCAGGAATCAAAATATACAATTGGATATCATCAGCATGCTGACAGCTTATCTAGCCCAGCAATTTCACATACTGTAGATGTTGAATAGGAACAAGGAATAGCACTGAGTCCTAAACTTTGGAGGCAACTGAGCAGGATACTATAATTAATTTTATTAAAAGCTGCCAGAAGTTCAAGAAGAACCCAAAGGATCACATTACGTCTATTCCAGTCCTGCTAGAAATCATCAAAAGCATAATCAGGGCTGAACCCATGCCTGAAACAAGATTGAATCCATGCTGAACCCAAGCTTGAACCAAATTAAAATTGGTCCAGATAATACATTTCCTCCATACCCTTTGCAGTTGCAACCTAACATCTTTTTGTACCATGTTTTCAAAAAAAGGGATGTTTGGAGAGAGATCAATAATTGCCCAACACATCAAGAGTGGCTGAAAGAAGAGAATAACACATCTTTCTCAAGTTAGCACTAACCATTGACCCAACCCAGCTATCTGTGACTCTTTGATGGCTTTTACCAACAAGGAGAGGCAAGTATTCAGGTAGCAAGTAGCTAAACTAATATTTCAAAGTAGCTTGCCTACTTCTTCAGGATCCCAAGATCTAACCCAACCCAAATAACATTGCAATATGGGGCTGCCACCATCTTGCTCTGAACCAGCCCAGCTTGTGTCAAGCCCTGAATGAATCAAGTGGCTTTGTCCTCTAGATGTCCGTAACATTTCTCACAGTGCTCTTTGGATACAATAAGAACAGAGAAATATTAACATTTTGTTACTTGTATTGCTATAGTATAGGCCTGGATATGGGCTCTTATCCATGCTCAATCAGGTTTGCTCCTTGATTTATGCCAGTTGTGCTTTAGGAATCTCCTAGTTTATTTCTTTCCCTAAAGCTTCTCAGAACACCAATGAGCCCTCAAGGACAGAAGCCATTCAGGTACAATTTCAGCCAAGGCTGCTTGTCCCTGCCTTTTCAACCTAGAGACTGGTTAAGTCTCAGAGAAATCGCCCATCATCACTTCAAGCTGCCTTCCAAAGTGAGCAGCCTGCTTCTTGGAGTTGTGGGTGCTGCACCCATGGAGGCTTTCAAATAAAGCCTCTGGGATGGTTTGAGGATTTCTGTCCTGGCAGAAATTGGACTAAAAAATCTCCAAGTTCTCATTCAACTCTATGAACCTATGATTTTGTGAACCTATGATTTGGGGGGGGGGTGGGAACGTCTCATCTGCCTTCTGGAAACAGATTCCTAAGATGGACTGATTAAATGACCCAACTCTCCATGGAAGATTGTAGCTCCAGCAAATCCCCACAGCAATTAGGGAAAGTCCCAACCATGTCAAGGAGTAGATGTGAATGCATTGCTTACTTTCCTTCAGTGAATATTAATACAAAACCTTTACTTTTATCCATTCATTCATTCTAATGCATGAGATACATATAAGAAAAACATATCTCCATAGCCTATTTTCAGTTCTGTGAAAGAAGAAAGAAAGAAAGAGGTAGAATTGTTTTCCTTCAACTCAGTCCTACATTGCTCCAATGTTTTTGAGTCCTCTCAGGCTTCTGCTTTGTATTTAAATAATGCAAATTTGAAAGAGAAAGAATTTCCCCTTCCGGACTCTTTCTACCCAGCCCCATCGTGAGGCCATTGCATAATTATCTGGGCTGGTTGAAAGAATGAAACCCAGTTCAAAATGTATGAGTTCATTTTTATGTTCTACTGAGAAAATTTATTCAGTGTGACTGCTCAGTAGCGAGTGCAGTAAAACACCTTAATCCCTGGTTGAAGAAAGGTAATACCTTGACAGATGTGTGCCTCCTACTTTCCTTGCGGCCATGTTTCAACAACAAACCTTTATTTCTGCTTCTTGGCTGTAGCAGGAAAAAAAAAATGAGTGGAGCAATAAAGCAGTCAGACAAATCTCTGGAGCCAGGCAGCAATGCAATAGTAATGACAGATTTTTTAATGTGGCAGGAGAGATTGACAGGAAAATGTCTTCAGAGCAAACACATGCCAGATGGAATGAAAACGGTTTATTGGAGGATGAAGGTACTACTGAACTGAATAAGGGGTGGGTTTAAGGTGGGTGTTTTAACTGATTCTAGTAAACAACAGCCATCCTACATTTCCTCATTTGGCCATAGAACAGACCCATCTGCTGATAAATAAATAAATAAAAACAAAATGTGTGTAAGGGGGACGTAATTTTCACCAACTTGCAAAAACTTTGCAAACACAAACTTTGAAAGCCAAAAATTCTGAGTTCACCTGTGCTGGATAAAATGAGCATAGAAAAGGTTTTAGTTTGAAATATTTTTTTCTTCTTAAACATGCAATTACCATATTTTCTGGCGTATAAGATGACTTTCTAAAGTGTTAAAATCAGCACTGAAGTCGGGGGTCGTTTTATACGCCAAGTTGTCTTATACGCCGGAAATTATGGTAATAAAATGTCCTGAGTGTTTTCAAAGTGCATCTTTTAGCTATGAGAATTGACAGAGAGATCTTCAGTAAAAGAAGAGTCTGGTTAGGTTTCTTTTTCTTTTTTCTTTTTTAATAAGCTCGGTCAGAAATCCAGTGAAATAGAAGAGTCCTGTTGTGTTTCCTTTAAAGAAAATCAACATCATGCTTTTCTAAAGGCTGGCCCTAACAACTAAAAGTAAAACACAGTAACATTTAAGTTATCACAAAAGCATGAGGCCTCTCACAAATGTGATAGTAAGTAAGAGAAAGTCAGGGGGAGGATAAATCAAGTAGTTTTAGTGGCTAATTGTTTTAACACTTTCAGGACTGCAACTTATTCATGGAGAAAGATATTAGAAAGACAAAAACAAAAAAATCCCTAGAAATATTTTTGTGTTTCTAATTTCTTTTTAACAGGAGAATTATTCATATTTTACTGTATTTTATTTTTTTACCCAGATATTATAGGAGGTGCATATTTTGATTATAAATTAGTAAAATAAATTATTATATAAACAATACCTTTACTTTGCACATTCCTATTCTGCTTCCTATGCTTAGCATGATACATTTACCTGGGCAAATAAAGGAAGACAAAAGAAAGGAAAGAAAGGACTGATGTGTGCCTTGGCATTCTTTAACTTGTGATTGCATTAAAAAGTGCTCTTCCATTTTTCATGTATTCTTCTCATTTTTACCTTTTTGCAGAGTAAAAGTTACCATTTTCTTCTTTCACTTCTGCTATGTGGACTGCAAAACCCCAGTTTGTGTCAAGGTAATGAACAGAGGTGACTGCAGGTGGAGGATGGAAGCTCAAGGAAAGCCTACATATCTTTTTAATGTCATTTCATCTGATATCTACAGCATTAGGATAACAAAGCTTTAGGCAAAATGGTTAACACTGACAGGGAAAGTAATTGGCAAAGCCTGGTGACAGTCACTTTTTATTTTAAAGATTCACTGATTATTTTCTTTAAAAAAAAAAAAAAAAGGAGCAGGAGAAGGGTTTTTTTTCCCCACAATTTCATTATTAGATGCCTAGTTGCTGTAATATTCTTTTTAGCCCCAATTTGTTATTCAGCCTCATTATGTTTTAGGAAATATAAGTTTGCTTTTTTCTCCTCTACTGAGGTTGCAATCTCCAGAAACAAGTGCTACTCATATTATTTGCCAAAGCACTAACATGCAAGCTGATAAGTGAGATATGAGACTGAGGAAAATAAATTAAAAAGTGCCTGGAATGACTATAATTCCTCCTTCAAACAATACATACATTCTCTCTCTCTCTCTCTCTCTCTCTCTCTCTCTCTCTCTCTCTCTCTCTCTCTCTCTCTCTCTCTCTCTCTCTCTCCCTCTCTCTCCCCCATTAAAGAATGAATTGCAATTTTTAACAGAAAAAAAAAGCACATATGATTGGTGTAACTTGCATTCTTTATTTGTTCAGGGAACGGTTTGCATACAGAAATCAGAACTCATCTCTGGCTTAGATTTGTGCAGATTCTTCTTATAGGGGTGAGTAATTAAAACATTCTAGACTCTTGATGACAGGCAGTGCTTGAATGCATGTTGTGTTTGGGGGGTTAGTCTTTGTAATTTAGAATGTTATTTTATTTTTTCTTTGATTTTCTAGGGGGAAAAATAAGAATGCATGATATGCATCTAAAATCAAGGTTAACCATTTAATTTAAAAACTATTGGACAGTGTATTAGTTGTCTTAAAACATTTGTCTGTATGCAGCAGGTCATTAGTACGAGTCTGTTTTCAGAGAGTTGGGCAAGATAGCAGACATTCTGACAAGTTGCAACGGCTGCCTTAATGAAGAACTCCTTTTGCTGATTTTATACAGTTTTGACAAATCATTATCTCACATACTTCATTCTTAAAATACTACTAGACAGCGAGCTGAATTTATTATCTAAGTGGTCAATTTAACTGCTTACACAGATTTTCCCCTTAGATTAACTAGTCTAATAGTTTGTGTTTTCAGTTCAGAAGATGCTAAATACTGACTTTCAACCTCAAAGTGTGTTCATTAGTCATTTACAAATTATTTTTTATTCTTAAAATCATCCAGCATATCAGCATGCTCTCATGCACCCCACACTGTGGAATTTTGATAATGTATGTCCTAACTGCTTAATTGATTGATTAGCTTACTGCCGCTTTCTGAGACACCAAATTTATCTTTAATAGCCGGAGTCAGGCACGGTAGGCAATCGAGGGGAGGGGGGTCCCTTGGCGTCGATTTGCTCTTAACTGGAAAGTCATTACCACTTAATACATGTAGATTGTGTTGAAAGAAAATTATGTGTAATGAAATGAGGGAAAAATTAGTGGAGTGTTATGGGCGAAAGCAGATGTTACGGAGGAATTATGCTAGCAGAGATAATCACCTTCGCTAGCATTGTGTGTGCTGGGGTGTTAACTCAGGGAAAGAGCTGGTGAGTGAACAAAATAAATGTATTGATTTACATGGATTTGTTCCTGCAAGATTTAGTCATCAGCGGCACACTAAACCTCAAGGACTGTTTCAAAAACTCAAACTTCTTGTTCTGCTGCCCCTTTCTCCTTTCCCCCTTTCTGTTATGTATGGATGTCCCTGTTTGAAACATGAGGGAAAGGCTGTTAAATTGCTCAGTGTTCTGAAGTCAAGAAGTATCCAAGGACAGTGTACATAAAATCAGATGAAGAGCTGGATGCCGGCTACTGAGTGCTGGCTGGGCAAAGAAAGAAAGGCTCGGAAAGACTACTTGTAGAGAGAGATTGCAGAAAAGTTATATTCTGCAGTACTTAGCTAAAGAAAGAGAAATATTTCTATTTTATTAGATGTGCTTAGGTTCGAGGAAATGGTGGCTTACAAAAATGTCACAATTAGGGGGGAAAATATCCCCAAGATGTTTAGAGATTTCTAAAGTATTATTTATTCTTCATGAAGCCACATTTGTTCTAATCACTTCAAAATATCTGTATAACTGTGGCATATGCTTATTTTTAGTGTTAGGTGCCCATATTCAGTAGAAGGCTTATTTGCACTACGAATCTCCTCTTTATTGCTTATTCCCTAATAAAATAAAGTTGCCTCAGGAAGACATTACTTTGTAGACTTGATTATAAAAGCCATGGATAATTGGGCTTTTCTGACACATTATTGTGTACCTTTGCCTTTTAATAAAGCTTCTGCCACTAGGTCTTGTTGGTTAATTACAATAATACACACACCCCCTATCAAGATTCTAAGTCTCCTATTCCCAGTATTCATGTAGAGTTAGCAAGAAGGTTGTCAATTCACTTGTCACTATATTAATGAGTCAAAGAGCTGAAGCCAGTCAGCAATGAATCATTTGGAAAACTATGATGAATGTTTCAATAATTAAGGGAATAATTAAATTGCTGAACATAGGGTGGTTCTAAATGAAACAGCTTTTGTAACAATGCCATATTCTTGTTTATAAAATACAAAAAGGAGTTGCTATTTCAGCAATGAATGGCTTTTCCACAAAAGTGAACATGTCTTACCTTTCTTTATGACTTTATATACAAATCTATAACTCAAAGATTCCATTGTGTGTACATGAGTACAAGATAACATTTGAATAATACCATCTCTGTAGACACAGCCAAACTTTCTAGTGGTCAGATCCATATATCTCAAGTGAAACTTCTTTCTTAACAAAAGAAACTGGATGCATTGCTAATAATACAACTCTTTTTCTGCAGCAAACATCTCCAACATCATATATGAGAATATTTAAGCTCATATTTATGTGTTTATTGACAAGCCTTCACGTTCATTTCAAATTTCATATCTGTTGTTCTAATTTGATCTACTGGCCAGAAAAAAATACATTGATGCATCAGCCAGAAACACAATTCTGGTATATAAAAAGTAAAATGTATAAGAATCTGACTATCCCTTGCCACATTCAATTGGTTAAATCACTTGGTAGCCCAGCTTTTATTAAGGGGATAGATATGAAAATGGAAAGCTAAACAAGGAGTTAAAACTTTAACTGGCTTTAGTTTGGTGTAACTGGATGGATGGATGGATGGATGATACTGATATGTGATACAAATATATTTCTGATGCTGAAATGAAAACCACACAGCTTTGTGAAGACTTCTTGTACATATCAGAAGGAGGAACAACATGATACATGTTTCCTTCCAATTCCACAGTTTTATTATTCTCTCTATCCCATCTTAATGCTCACTTTCAAAATTACATTTATATTTAGGGAATATAAATGGCAAAAAATGATGATTTTAAATATGAGATAATATAAGCAATATAATCAATACAAAACACAAAACAAAAAGGTTGTTCCCTTATTGATTACATCTGCATTCATTGAATAATTAACTATGGTAAAAGATATCATTAGATAGCTTAATTATCAGGGCCAGAAATATTAATTGGAAACTGATTTGGAGCCAGTATAGTTAACAAGTGTACTGTAGTGTGGCTGAACACTCCAATGTCAGTGGAATTTAACTAACTCTATTCTAGACAATAAAATAAAATAAAGTTTAAAGGCAGAAACATAGAACTCACATGAACATCTGATGAAATGTACCAACAAACATCCCAAGCTGTGAATCTATTTGTTTAGAAGAATCATGAGAACTTCCAACCCATTGGCCATATATGATCCACAAGGATTCCCTATCAGACCCACCAAATTTCTCATACAGTATTTTTTAAATTTTATTTTAAATTCACTCAATAACAAAAAATTTCTTGCCCTTTATTCTGCTTCTTTTTCCATTTTATTCTGCTTCTTTTTCCTACTCTAGTTGACAAAGGCTTTCTATCTTAGGCCTGGGAAGAAAAAGAACTTTATCTCCAAACTGACATAGTTTGCAGATAAGTCAATTACACTTCCTCTAGCATTTGGCTAGCATTAGGACATGGAAGAAAAAAAATGTTTTCTATGTGCATGTGGAACAGGTGGAAGGAAGGGCATCTGCAGCATGGATAAAAAGGTCAGGATGGAGTGAAGTTATTTGGAGGACTACTTTTCCCAGTCCCTTCTACCTGTCTATTGCATTTGGCAGGAGAGTTGTGCTATAGGTTTTGTCAATTAAGGAATATCATCATGCATGACTCATCATGCATTGTTCTAACAGTCAGGAAATTTCTCCTTAGTTCTAGGTTGCTTCTCTCTTTGGTTAGTTTCCATCCATTGCTTCTTGTCTTGCCTTCAGGTGCTTTGGAGACTAGCTTGACTCCCTCTTCTTGGTGGCAGCCCCTGAGATATTGGAACACTGCTATCATGTCCCCCCTCGTACTTCTCTTCATTAAACTAGACATACCCAATTCCAGCAACCATTCATTATATGTTTCAGCCTCCAGTCCCCTGATCATCTTTGTTGCTCTTCTCTGCACTCTTTCTAGTTATTGATCTTTTCTTTCATTCAGCCATGTCTGACTCTCGGAAACTACCTGGACAAATCCCTGCAGTTTTCTTGGTGAGATTTTTTTTCAGAAGAAGTTATACCATTGCCTCTTTCCTAGGGCTAGGAGGTTATTGGCTCAAGGTCACTCACCCAGCTTCATACCCAAGGTGAGATTATAACAGTCTCTGGCTAAAAGCAACCATCAAAAAGTCATTATTGCCTCTATCACTTTTCAAAATGTTAGAATAATTAAGGCAGGAATGTGAAATTGCTGGCTGGCCGGCTGGATGCATCATAGTGAAACTGCACCCACCCCATTGCTGGCAATGGCAAAAAAGTTGTGATACGTCGCGACCCATCACGTGACGTTGCGACCTTGGCACCCCGATGTAGGGGTAGTCAATCCATGACCTCTTAGCTCTTTCTTCTCTCAGTGAAGCATTTATTGCCCATTGGACTAAGTGGCCATTTCCACTTGAAAAACAAAGTTTAATATAGAAAATGATTGACTGGATCTGATTAAGTCATCAACAAAATCAGACTAGATTATTTATTTATTTGTTTGTTTAACTTGTATGCCATATGATATTTTATGATATTGTTCTCTGGTTGCTTCTACTAACGACAGTGAGTTCAGTGAATTAAACTGTTTAGACTGGTACTTCTCAAACTTTGTGATCATATGTCTCCTAAAATAAAAAAAAGATATAATTTTAATAACTAAATTTGAATCTATATATAACATGAAGCAATAATGAATCTGTTAAACAAACATCTTACTGGAAATGCATCATTTCTAAAAATTGTTCACCCTTGTAAACAAGGCAATATATATTAAAACCTTTATAATCTATCTATATCTTTCAAAAAACCAAATCTAACCTATGCAATTGGTGATGGTATACCTCCTTTCAAATATAATACAAAAGACCTGTGTATCAGATAATAAAAAGCCATTTCAAGCCATTTTTAAATAAAAGTGGAGGTACAGGATAAGATATGAAAGGCATTCACTGTAAACCTAAAAGTAAGAACTATGTATCTTGTCCCCAGGAACATTAATCCTGATCCTGAATTTTAAAAATAATATCACATGGAAATATTTTGTTCTTGATTTATTACTGAAGACATTTTGGATGGATTAATCTATTGTGTTTTTAAACATGATTTGCTAAATAAAATATTTAGGTTAATTCATTGCATGAAGCCATAACATCTTCATTTACAAACTATAAGAATTGGGTTCATGCACTATATTAAGTCAGTTTTTCTTAAACTTTGCAATACTGTGATTCCCTGAAATGATAAAACTGTGCAACCCTCACCCCCATTGAAGAAAACTAAATAACAAATTAATAATTAATAAAACACCTGTGACTGCTGGCTATTTTTGACGGTTTATGAGTTTTGCTCAACAATTACTTTGTGAAAGACACTTTGACTGCCCAAACATAATGGGAACAAATTTTAAGATTCTGGGTCAACTGATCCTCTTTAATAACAATTTCTGACTCTCTTCCCCATCAAAAAAAATATATGTTTTTTTCATCCTCTTGGGGATTATTTCAACATTTGAGAATCCCAGCACAAAGCTATAAGGTAAGCCAGTCATTGAATTGCTTCTACTTCTGTTTTGATGTTGAGAACTTAAGATTCATTTTAGGGGTACTTTAACAAGTATTTCTTTGTGGTGTTTTATTCTCTCTTTTTTTTTAAAAAAAAAAGTCAGTTTTATTGCACTGTCACATCATAAGGAGATAGAAGCCACGAAGAAGTTACAAATAAATACATTCCTTCTTTTTTTTAAAGGGCTGGGTTGGTGGGATAGAAATCTATTCCAGTCAGCTTATTAAAATTATTTTCATGGTATTTGATTTCTCAGCAAAGTAAGCAGTTGCTGGGAAAGGTGGAGCTAGTTTGGCTGAATTTGGGGCAGCTTGAAGCTGGTAGATGACTCACCTTCATGAGGTTCTTCCTAGGTGATCATCATCTTCCCTATCCACTCTTTCTAACTAGAACAACAGTTCATATGTTAGTATCAACAACTCACAATTTGCTAGACAGCATTTGAATCATTGGGCTGGATTATTGGTTTTTAGCTAACAGCTATAAGACACTTCAAGGACTAGGAAAGTGGAAGTCTCAAAGGGGCAAAATGAGAGGTGACCAAACAGTTTCTCAGTCTGGCTTGGGGATTAGCAGGCTGCTATCCTTCCTCTGACATTCCTGGACATGCAAGCTGAGAGAAGTTCAGCCATCAAGCAGCTTGACTAAAGAGTGGATGGTCTTGAAGTCTATAATGCAGCAATCCTCTTCCAGAGCTATAAAGAATAAAACTGTGCTAATTATTCCATCAATTCAGTTTTGTATTACCTCTGCCTTCTTCCCTGCCCACCCCTGCCCTCTCCCCCCTCACCCTCTTCCCCTCTCTCCTCTCTTATGTGGATCTTTCATCTTCTCATCCCAATGTAACACTCCATGGGTGCTGCCCAGAACCAAATATACATATTACTATATCCTTACAGATAAATGTTCCAGATCAACTGATAGGCCCAAAAACATCTTGAACGATTATTGTGAAACACTTTAATTAAGGAGCATTACCAGGCAGATACCAAACCGTTCATGGAACAGATTAAGCCTCTCACTGTTCAGTTGACATGATCAGTGTATCATTTCCATTGTACTTGATCGTGTCTTTCTGTTCCTGTGGCAGCAGGAGTGTTTTAATTTGTTTAATTTTTTTCTTTTGCAAACGAGAGACGGACAAAATGTATGCTCCTATGATCAGCAAATAAAAGGCTTCCCTTTTTTTCCCCAGTTGGCCAAGAACTGATTTCTCACTAGCTGAGATATCAAAGAAGTGTCAGCATTTGAATACATCTTTCCCAAAACACATTTTCTATTCCCATTTTGTCCATAACATGACTCCATTAGATATAGTTAATACTACCACATATATAATAGCACAAGTTGATCCAGTTATCCCTATGGTTCGGTGATGATAACAAGGGTCTCACTGATGCCAGTCAAACATTGTAACTTCTATACAAGCCTTCAGAAATCTATCATCTTCCAGGTATATTGGGTGTGTAATTCCTATTCAAAATTGTATTATTGCTGTTGTAAGAATTTTGGTAGTTGCAGTCCCAACATATTATATTAGTCCATGTTAGGTTGGTGAAGCAACATCATACTATACTGTATAGATTTTATAATATTATCAGTCCTGCAGTAGTTTCTTAAAGGAAAATACCTAGGACTATCCAAATAATGTGTCATTATTTGTTTGGAATCCTACAATTTTATTATTTTATATTCACATTAAAGGATGGTATCACTGGAAATTTTACAAAGAACATTGCATTTTCTCTCTGTGTATATGGTATATACCATATTTCCTTTTACTTCTTTTAGAGGTAGATTTTATTGTTACAAAAAACAAACAAACAATTAACAACCTAGTCTGCAAATTTATTTTTTGCACAAATATTTGTGGAACAAAACCATTTTGTCAGATTTGTATTAGCTTTATGGTAGAATAAAACAATAAAACAATCTTGCATGTTTGTTTGTATACAACACATTGTTTGGGAAGCTCAATTTGTGTTGACAATACTAAGATGACATCTTTCAAAGACTATGATATAGCTCTCAAATTTGATTTAAGTGGCTGTAATCTTATCATAGTAAATCTTTTTATTAATTCTTTAGGAACATCAGGAAAGGACCATGAGCAGAGATGGAACTTACTCTTGGCATTCAGAAAAACTCAGATTCAATGCCCATGTTTATGGCTAAGCTATATGGATCATTGTTTTGATTTAGTATGGGTTGAAGTTTAAGTAGTTCAGATAAAGTAGAAATAGTTTTATTGTATATAATATTAATGTTTTAATTTTGAGAGAGGAACTGCTCGGGCATTTCCCCTGGACCGCATCAAGAGGGAGAAGAAGAAGGTGAGAAGTAAGTAGGAAGGTGGAGGTGAAGGAGGAGAGGGGGTGAGTGAAGAAAAAGAGGGAAAGAAGTAAGTTGGTTTGAGGTGGGATGCGGTTTGGGGGGAAATGGGTGGGCAAGACCGAATGTGGTGTGTATCAATTTGTTTTGTTTTTTATCTGAAGTATTTGTAAGATCGTTATGTATTGTAAAATTGAAAATAAAAATTTTTACAAGAACAAGTTTGGAAGACCAGATATAGTCAAATGAAGTAGGTGTTTAAATACTTCTCGCTCAGTGGTGGGATTCAAATATGTGAAAACCATTTCTATGTGTGGATTACACTTTCAGAAGTCCATTCTGGGCCTGGACAACAAAAAATTAACTACCGGTTCTGCTGAACTGGTGCGAACTGGCTGAATCCCACCACTGTTCTCGCTTATCAATTGCAGAGATTAAAAAGCTCTGACATTACATTTTTCTAAGGGTTGGTGACCAAGTCTGACTCTAAGTACAACTGAATGAATACTTGGAAAGACTATTATAAAAAATCTTGAGAAGATTTAGGAAATGGGAAAATTAGGAGGAATAATTTATTTAATGAGCCTCCCAGAGACAGTAGGGAGTTGGGCAGCACCAAAATTGATTGATTGATTGAATGCATGCATGAATGAACGCTACTGCCTTGAGCTCCTATATAAAAGATGGGGTACAAATGAAATAAAAAAATAAATGGGATGGATGACTAGAGAGGGAAGGAAGGAGATTTTGCCACCATGATTTTAATGTTTCCTTTTAGACTTTTAATTGAAATAAATGGAAATCAACTATTATTACTTTAAAATAATTAAAGAAGTTAGCACAATGCAAAGAAAACATTTTTTTTAATTTACAGGAGCCTTACCTTTGTATTTGTTTTTTAAGATAATATGGTGGATGATTGCATTGCTAACTCTGAAAGAAAAGTAAGCACTAAGATGTATGAATGGGTAGACTCTGCCTCAGTATTTTGCTTTGCAGGGAGGACATGATTCACTCTACTTTTGCACTTTACTTCACATGGCAGAAGGTTGCCTCACCTACAGAAAATGAATTGGGCTCATGCATTCCACCTATACAGAATCCACCTTGGTTTGTTGAGGAAATGGGCATGGGCATAACACTTCACTGCTTAGAAGAATCTATAGGGAGTAGGGGTGGTTTACATAACAGTTTTGCTTCCATGAAGTTTCACAGAAGGGATGCATCTCTTTGAAGTTCCATACATCCAGTAATAATAAGCTCAAATGATGAAGAGGACACTATGCAGAGGCACTAAATGGACTGGTAGAAAAGTGTAATGCTTACTGTGGCAGTTACTTTATGAACAAGAATGCCTCCCTATGGCAAACATTTTGTGAGACCATCCACAACAAGCTTTTAAAACAGGAGTGCCCAACAGGCATTTGTGGTCCATTCACGTGAGCGTCATCACAGGTGTTTGTATCCCCACTTGCGTGAGCATTGTTGCGGATGTTCGTGGCTCCACTCATATGAACATCGCCACGAGCATCATGGGCATTCACGGCCCCACTTGTGCAAGAGCTCACGGCTCCACTCACATAAGTAACATGTGTACGTGCATACACACGTACATGCACATGTGTTCACATACTGTTCTGTTCCAGCCTACGTGAGTCTTTGTTATGCTCACAAGGAGAAACCCCTCTTCCAAGAAACAGGCAGGAACCGCAACAAAAAACCAACCCCTTTTATTCTCACAGTCCTGAATCAGTGTCCGAACACAGTTCACAGAAACTCAATCCTCAACATGAATGGTTGCCTTTGGCAACCAACACCTCCCATACCTTCCCTTTTATGATTCAGCCAAGGCATGGCTCCCTAATGCCTTCTCCTTTGCCTATGGAGCTGCCCCATTGTATTTCTCTGTCCTACTCGCTTTTCTTGCCTGCATTTTCATGCATCCTGAATTTGTTCCAACTGTTCTTCATCACTGTCCAACTCACGCTCCCAGCACAGTGTGTCTCAGCCTGAGCACGAGTAGAAGGGCCAGGCTCCCTGCCCAACTGTAAGTCTTGGAGCTCCTCAGACCCTTCCTCTGACTCTAATGTCACTCCAGGCCCCTCCTTCTCATCTGATTCCTCAGACTCAGCTGCCAGATCTACTGCCTGGTGAGGAATCACAACATACCTCCACAAACCCTCTCTTCTTTTCCCCCTCCCCCAACTCCAGGCTGCCAATCCTGAAAGATTGGGGAACTCTGCTTTAAAATGTGAGATATGCTGACCCCAGCAGAAAATAATCCATGCTAATGTAGAAGATATTTAAAGCCTGGAGTTTACTGCCAAGGGATCTGGGCTTGCAGAAAAAATAATTAAAAATGTAGCATCTTACAAAGTATACTGTATCTTCCTTTTCTTGAAAGAAGATATGATACATATCTACAGCTCTTTGTAAAGAACAAAAAACTAGTTCTCTCACACAAAAAATACAATTTAGAATGTTTTTCTACTCATTCAGTTGGGCCGTGTCTCTTTTCTTTCAATTTAATTCACTTTGATGTTTATTTAAATTTTATATTTGCTTATTTCTTTCTCGAAGATTCTATGATTTACTACTTTTCCTTTTTAACATTCTTTTCTCCCCATCTCTGCATCTTTAGATATTAGGGTAGAAAAATAGAAATATATTATTAGTGTCAGTTTTGCATGCTTTCACATAAATTCATCCTGTTCAGTTTCTTAACTGCAGTTGCATTTAAATATATATATAACAACAACAACAATATATATAATGTCGGCTGGCGGACCCTCGGGGAAGGGCCTTTTCTGTGGTGGCTCCGACCTGGTGGAATCAACTTCCCCCTGAGGTTCGAACTACTCCCACCCTGCCGGCCTTTAAGAAAGCTGTTAAAACTCTCCTGTTCCGGCAGGCCTGGGCCTGATGTCCCCGGGGAGCCGGGATATGATCGGACTCGCGGTATGACTGTATTATTTTATTTTATTGTTTTATGATTGTTTTAACTCTGTACGCCACCCTGAGTCCTTTGGGATTGGGCGGCATATAAATATTTGAAAATAAATAAATAAATAAATATGGAATAACAAAAGAAGGGGGAAAATCTTTTGTAAAATATCAATAGCAAATGTCACAATTTTCAAAAGGTTTCCAAATAAGCATACTTCTCATAGTTTTAGATAACATAGATAACACAGAGGTAACACAGTTATACCTAGTTCTGGTTCTTGCCATTATACCCTGTCTGTGAGCCTTCTATCCTTCATAACCTAATAACTACACCCCTGCCACTCCCAGACATGTTTGTCTTTAGGACTCATTATCTGTTATGAGACTAACTATTGCAGAAATATCCATCCAATATCTCTGAAACCAACCAAGCTTGGAAATCTAGCTGGAATCATCAAGAGAATCAATGTTTGAATAGATGTACTTTTCATCTGTCTAGCAAGATCATTCTGACAATCTTGGATCCTTTTGAAAATAGTATGCTTTTAAAATTACCAGTTTGATATCTGCTTCTTTAAATCTTGCTACACTTAAATGGTCTTTAGAAAAAAGAATGGGTTAAAAAAAATCAGCAAAATATTAGGTTACAAGTATATATGAAACAGAATCTAACCACTTACCTAAATCATTGATATATTATAATAGTTGACAATTGTTCACCACTGAATAGTTATAATAATAAACTATTCCCCAGACCTATAATTTTGAATCACAAAATTTACCACAAACATAAAGTGCATATACTGCAGTGAAACTATTATGCTCTCCTGGAGATAATAATGATTACCTTGGATTGGAGTACTGCATATTAATATGAGTACTGAAATAAAAGATTTGACCCATGCATACTATATTACAGCACTATATTCTTGGACAGTCATAATAACAGTTTACCATTAGTATGGTGCTTGCAAGGCCACTGATCAAGTAAACGTAGCAATGGGGCTGGAACCCAGTGCTTTTTTTGTAACAAAAAAAAAGGTGCCAGAACTCACACATCATACAACTTGCCTTGCCTATCCTACAAGGTTCCATCCAAAAAAGGTGCAGGAACTCCGTTCTGGGCGTTCTATGACAAGAAAAGCCCTGCTGGAACCTATTGAATATAGTATACTTTTTTACCAGGATACTAGCTAGCCCTGTATTCTTTAACTGACAGGTCTCCATGTATTTTATATGACTATTCTATATAAAGATTGTGATGTCAGTGAACACCAACCTCCATGAAATGTGTATAGGCTGGCCCTATAAACTTTATACAGACAGCTATAGATTCAACACATTTCTTCCCCTCCTTATCTATGTTTAGATCTAGTTACTATTGCTGGTCTAGACTCTTGAGTTTGTAAATCCTTCCCTCTTTCCACTGTTGATCTTATCGGTCTAGCCTCTTTAATTTCCTTAAACCTACTCTCCTCCTGCTTTTCTTCATTTTTCCCTTCATCAATGTCCTCTCGAAGCTCAACTCTTTTACCTCTAGCTTCAATGGCTTGCACCAGTATCTCTCCTTCCTCTCTTTATCTATCAACGTTAATGGCCTCAACTCTCCAACAAAAAGGAAGAAGTTTTTCAATAGGCTCAATAAGATGAATTTAGATATAATAATGTTACAAGAAGTCCACATTAAAAAACAACATCAATACTTATTAAATTGTCCCAAATTGGGGAATATGTTCGCAGCACTTTCGCAATATAAGAAAGGAGGTGTGGTAGTATATATTAAACAAGAAATTGTGGCTAAGCAAATTTATAAGGACGAAGATGGCAGAATTCTAATTGTGGAAGTAATTTTGAATAAAACCAAAATTCTTTTGGTTGGAATTTATGCCCCGAATGAGGGGCAAAAACATTTCTATAAAAAACTCTACAACATTATTAGCCAATTGGAACATGATAGCATTTGTATAATGGGTGACTATAATGCAATTGTGGATAATAATCTAGATTATAAATGTGGAAAGAATAGAAAAAGAATTAGAGGAACAATATCTGATATTTTCTTTAAAATGGTAGATGAGTTTAATATACAGGATATTTGGAGAGAAAGGAATCCTGGGAAAAAACAGTTTACTTTTTATTCTGGACGTCATCAATCTTGGTCCAGAATTGATATGGTGTGGATGTCAGCTGACTTAAATTTAGAAGTAGAGGAGATTATGATTGATACAAATACCTGGGCTGATCACAATCCGATTAGAATTAAATGGAAGGGGCAAAAAAACACGAGGAGATGGACTCTAAAAAGGGCAATCTTAAATCATAAAGAATTCAAATCAAAATTAGAAGAACAATTGGATCTGTTTTTTAAGTCAAACAAAAAGGAGGATACAAACTGCCAAAATTTATGGGATACAACCAAAGCCTACATGAGAGGCGTTGTAATTTCTTATATGGCTAGGCAACACAAAATCAAAACACAACGCCAAAGACAACTGGAAGAAGAACTACGTAAAGTTGAGGATAACCTGCAAAATGAACCACAAAGATGTGATTTGAAACAACAGATTGATTTAATTAAACATAAGATGGATATTATTACGAAGGAAGATCTAGGACAGCAGATAAAACGTACTAAACAAAATTTCTTTGAAAATGCTAATAAACCAGGGAGATGGTTGGCTTATAAAATCAAAAAACACAATAATAAGCAGAGAGTTACCAACCTTTATAACGCCAAAGGTGATATGGTGTGCCAGAACGAAGGAAAAAAGCTAGTGGCATATGAGTTTTACAAGAATTTATATAAGGACGACGAAAAGAGAAATAACCATGACATAGTACAGTATTTACAACTAGTCGATTTACCCAAGGTGCCAGAAGAATTTAAAACTCTCCTAAATAAAGAGATAACACATTTAGAGCTCTCGGTTGCAATTAAGAAACAGAAAAATAATAAAACACCTGGACCAGATGGTATACCTGCAGAAATGTATAAAATTGCACAAGAATCTTTAAGCCCAATGCTGTTGGACTTATTTAACGAGGTTTTAACCCAAGCTAAAATACCAGCTTCATGGGAAGAAGCCTTCCTCACGTTGATTCCTAAAGAAAACACCAACCTGACACAAATTAAGAACTACAGACCCATTTCTCTTTTGAATTCAGATTACAAAATCTTCATGGCAATAATGGCACAAAGATTGGAAAGGTTCTTAGTGGATTTTATACATATTGATCAAAACGGCTTTCTATCTAAAAGATATATAAGAAACAATATTAGGACTGTTTTGGACATATTGGAATATTATGAAGTACATAATGAAAAGCAAATGTGTTTAATTTTTCTTGATGCCCAAAAAGCATTCGACAATGTAAAATGGGATTTTATGTTTAATCAATTATTGTATATGGACTTTGGGGAAAATTTCTTAAATATGTTTAAATCAGTTTACTCTAAGCAGGTGGCCAAAGTAATAATCAATGGAGAACTGACTGAGAGTTTCCAAATGCAAAAAGGCACAAGGCAAGGCTGCCCACTATCACCATTGTTATTTATATTATCTCTCGAGGTATTAACTAGAGCAATCCGGCAAGATGAACAGATCCAAGGTCTAGAAATCAAGAAAGAGACATTTAAAATACAAGCCTTTGCAGATGATTTAGTTTTTATTATTGAAGAACCACTACAATCAGGGATTAGGCTGATGGAAACATTGAATAGATACGGGGAAATAGCAGGTTTAAAAATAAATAAAGAAAAAACTAAAATGCTTGTCAAAAATATGACTAAAATACAGAAAAGTGAATTGGTTGATAGAATTGGTGTTCAAATTACAAATAAAATTAGACATTTAGGGATACAACTGACTGCCAAATGCGCTACGCTTAAAAGGGATAACTATGATAAGTTAATAGAACAGATTCAAAAAGACTTTGATATTTGGACTAACCTACAGCTCTCTCTTACGGGCAGAATCGCGGTGATTAAAATGAATGTGTTGCCAAAAATTTTATTTTTGTTCCAATGTATACCTATAAAATTAGACAAGAAATTTTTTCAAAATTTGAACAAAATGATGTGTAAATTCATCTGGCAAGGAAAAAGAGCAAGGATTAAATTAAAATTACTACAGGACTCAAAGGAAAGGGGGGGATTTGGTCTTCCAGACTTGGAGAAATATTACCAGGCCGCAGCATTAGTATGGGTAAGAGATTGGATATTACTAAAAAATAGGAGACTATTGTGTCTGGAGGGCCATGACCTACAAATAGGATGGCATGCCATATTATGGGATCATAAATACAAAGTACATAAATATTTTCGAAGTCACTATATTAGGCAAGCTCTTATTGATGTATGGACAAAAATTTGGCAACCAAATTATACCCAAGTACCTAGTTGGATCTCACCGTTAGAAATATATGTACACCCAAAATTTACTCAATTAGACAAGATCATAACATATAAAAATATTTTAGATGAAAGAGGGGAATTGAAATCCAGGAAAACCATCCACGATGAAGGGATAGAATTAGAATGGTGGGCATACCTGCAACTGCAGGCAAGATATCGGAAAGACAAAAAAGAGTTAGGTATTAAATTAGAACCAATAGAATTGGATAAAATAATTTTGGGGTCGGAGGATAAAATGATTAAAAAACTATACTATTATTTGCTAGATCAGGCAACGTACGAGGAACAAGTAAAAGTGACTATGTTGAATTGGAGTAAGGATTTTGGTCTTAATTTTGATCTGCATATATGGCAAGAACTATGGGCAAGAAACAAGAAGCTTACTTTGGCCACCTCTTACAAAGAGAACCTTTACAAAATGTTTTATAGATGGCATCTCCCACCCACAAGATTGTCTAAAATGTATACCAATGTCTCCCCTAAATGTTGGAAATGCAATTTGAAAAGTGGAACTTACTATCATATGTGGTGGGAATGCACGCGAGCTCGTGATTTTTGGAACAGGATTAAAATTTGGTTGGAAGAAATATTAGAGCAAGCGGTAGAACCAAAACCAGAACTCTTTCTATTAGGTTTAACTACGCAAAAACATGACAAAGGCGTATTTTATTTAATGCTACACATTTTAACGGCCTCCAGGCTGGTTTTTGCTCAAAATTGGAGGAACAAGGAAACCCCAACGGAAGAAGAGATCCTGCATAAAATTTTAATATGTGCTGAGATGGACAGGCTTACAATGATTATGAAAGACAAAACGGAACACGAATACTTCGAAATCTGGGGCAAATTTTACCGCTGGTATGAATTAAGAACTGCTCGGACTTCAAACTAATGGTAGAACTAAAAGATATACATAACTGTACATATAATTGTATATATAATTGTATTGTATAAAAGATGAGGTTTATATAGAGGTTAAGAACAAAAAATTATAAAATTATAAAATTTTTGTACTATGATAGGAACTGATAGAAAAATTCACTCTGGAATGTCATGTTTGTCCATTGTTGTTTTAATTGTATTAATGAATAAAAATTAAAAAAAAAAAAAAAAAAAAACTTTATACAGACAGCTGCAATTTGGAAGTATCTTAGGCAACTAATCTTCTAATCTGGATCTTCCTCTTTGAGTGACCCCTGGGTGGTTCATCTACCATTTTTTTCCCTCAAAAAGAGGCACCAGATCTTATTTTTGGGGGATGTCTTACTCACCTCTGGCACCAACAGCCCTGCCCAGCAGGCCCACTTCTTCTGGGATTGAATGAGCAGCTGCATTCTGGCCTGCATTTTGCAGTCAGGCTTTTCCATAAAGCCTATGCAGCTGAGTACCAAGCTGTGGATTCAATCCATAGCTTGGTTCTTCACTTGTGACTGAGAAATGCAGGCCTGGCAGCAGAAGACAGTGCAGAAGAAGATCTGGGCCAGCGAGGAGAGATCTGGCTGCCAGGTAAGCAGTGCAGGGCCTGTGGGGCAGATCCATACCCCTACCCCTGCCCTAGCTTGATTTTTAAGTGTGCGCCTCGTCCCAAAACTAGGACCTATTTTGGTGGTAGGGCTGATATAAGGCCCACCCCCCAAAATCAAGCTAGGGCTTATTTTCAGGGTAAGCCTTACTTTTGGGGAAACATGGTACTATATTGCATTACTGCATTTACTGGACAGTTTACCCCCAACGGGGAAAAAAATCCCCAAAAGTGAGATAGACCAGTGGTGTAGAATAATCAAAAAAAGTTGCTAGTTCTGGGCAGTTGTCCCTGCTTGGAATGCTAGGTCAGGAAAAAGAAAACAACAAGAAGAGCCTAGGGCAAACTGTGATCTCTGCCAGGATGTGGGACCCCTGGCAACTGCCCAAGAATCCCAGGTGTTGGTTCTGGCATAGACTATATGCAATAACTGCTTTCAGTAAGTCAGTGATGATGTTGTGAAAGGACTATGGGAACAACTATGGAATGGAGACTTATTCAGGTTTCCCAGAAATAAACAGGCCACCAATATGCCTGCAGATGCATGCAAGACTCCCTGCACCTGGGTTTTAAAATATTGTTTTACTTTTTTAAAAAAGTGGGAACACAGGGCATTTGCAAGCAAACCCCTCCTTCAAAAGTAGCCTGGAACCCAGGTGGCAAATTAACACAGATATGAAGTGGTAGAATGAATTAAAAATTATATAAAGAAACATCACCCATCCCATCAGAATGGAAACTGCTGACAGCTAATTTATTTTTAAGAGCTGGAGTTTCTGCTCTGCCACCTGCTAGAGACCCTGCCAGCCACTTTTCATATTTTCCAATTGTGCCAGTTTTCAGTTCCATTGTGTAAGATTCCCTTTCCAAGTAAGCATACTGCATACTCCCATTTCTGCCTGGCCTGTACATACATGTTGTCTTTTACATGCTGAAAGCTAAGGATGGATGGAAACAGGAAATAACAAAGAATGCAAAGAATTCTGTAGTATCTGAAGACTAGTAAATGCTTTTATTATGCTTCCAATCCAATATTGTATTGACACTTTTTGTAACTGCTTTGAAGAGCTTGCATGCTTCACCATGGAAAAGGGAGACAAAGCTTTAATCTGAAGAGAAGAGGAAAACTGGCAAAATAGGTCGGTTTGCTTCGTGGAATATGTTGGAAAGGCACTGCTCTAGAACAGAGGTCCCCAACTTTTTGGGCACCAGGGACCAGTTCTGTGGAGAAAGGTTTTTCCATGGACAGGAGAGTGCATAGTTTTGTGTGCTGCCTGTATCCCATGGATGGGGCTTTGCTTGTTTGTTTGGACCAGTTGCTGGCATGCTGCGGCCCAGTACCAGTCCATGGACTGGTGGTTGGGGACTCCTGCTCTAGAAGAGAGACCTGCCAAAATTCCTGCCAATAACACAATGTGTCTAGCTTCAGGAGGGAAGGCAGCAACTTGGAGATTGATTGATTGGTTGATTGATATCTCACCTTTATTAATTGCATAAATAATATACAATTTTATAAATAACACAAGGTGGCAAATATACCTATTACTCCTTCCTCCACCTGGTTTTCCCCCAAAAATAACCCTGAGAGGTGAGATGGGTTGAGAGAGAGAGTGACTGGCCCAAAGTCATCTAGCTGGCTTTCATCCTAGAATTTGCCATGCCATGACTTCTAGCCTGGTGCCTTAACCACTAGATCAAACTTGTCCTTATTGCCTTTCTATCTGTCTGTCTGTCTGTCTATCTATCCATCTTAAATTAATTTGAAATTATATTATAATTGTATAATTTATATGTATATTACATATAATTCAAATTTAAATTGTTTTAATTTATATTAATATAAATTTAAAATTAAAAAAATAAAATCACAATAATAAAAAGTTACAATACACAAAACAAATGATAAACATGACATCTGTATCAATGTTCATGTAAACATTTTGGGAGAGTTAAGATATAATAAAAATATTGATATTTAGATGTTCTGATTTTTTTGTTACATTCCTTTCCCTTGCTTTTTTTATTAATTCAGTCCATAAATATCAGTTAGTGAGAGGTTTTACTCATTTTAATTGTATAAGCATGTTGCCCATTACACAATATCTCTTGCCTTCGATACCTATGTCAATATTGTTTTAATTAGATGTTTCCAAAATATAGCAATATTGTTGTATAATCCGGTAATCTGTGAAGTAAGGAATCAACTGCAGAGACAAATGGATGCAGATTAAAAGTTGAGAAATCCCTTACCTTTTGTCAGTTTTTGTTGTTGTTTTTAAAATATTGTGCATCCCACCTTTTCACCATTGTTATCCTTTTTCCCATCATTCCCATTTTCCCATTGTCTCCCATTTTCTTTCTTTCTTTCTTTCTTTCTTTCTTTCTTTCTTTCTTTCTTTCTTTCTTTCTTTCTTTCTTTCTTTCTTTCTTTCTTTCTTTCTTTCTTTCTTCACAACCTGCATTAGAATATTAATTGGTTTATGATACAAATCTGTAAACCTTGGAAGTGTTCAGATTGATCTTTATGGTTAAAAAAAATGAACCTTTCCACTTTTCTGAGAAATGGGCTCCTATTGAAACAGCGAAACAGTTGCAGGCTGAAGGTAGTGCTTTTCTTCAGCATTGTGTGCAAATGAAACTTCCCCAGCCCTCTGTGTACTTGAGCCTGAGTTACTGACTTGGTTTCTGAAAATAGTTGCTATTGGAAGATAAAGGGAGGGCTTTTAGGAATGGGATTATTTCCCTCTGCATCTTCTCTCAATGTTCAAAACTTGAGGAGCTTGTTATTTTAAGTTATTTCACCTCTTGAGATCTGCCTTAATTGACTGTTGTAAGACCATTGGCTCCATCTGCAATTAATGGCTCTGCTGGTCCTAGATCAGGGGTGTCAAACTGCCAGCCTGTGGGCTGAATGCATCATACCAAAACTGTGCCCACCCCATTGCTGGCAATGGGAAAAAAGTCACGATACATCACGACACATCACGTGATTCACGGGTTTGACACCCATGTCCTAGATGGTCACCAATGCCATTTGCCATTGATGTTTATGGAATATTTTTTTAAAAAAAGATACCAATATTGGCATGATAGAAAAGCCATGCTACATATGATCTTAACTTCTCTGTTCATGTCTATTGGACCAAGACTAAAAAAAAAACCATGTTTGATTTCTCTGGGGAGTAGACAAGGCATTTGAATAAACACTATCCCTTATTTACTAAAGAGTCAGGAATTGCTTCTATATATTATTATTATCAAAACAGTCGTCTTTATGATTGATACCTGGCTATTAAAAAAAATGAGTGTATATCTGTTCATCACATTTGGGAGGCACCTATGGTTAATAGAATGGGAATACACAGGAATGGGAAAACCCGTGTGAACAGTGTAAGCTAAGACTGCATGTGAAATTTATGTTATTGGGCATGACATAGCTGGCCCAGCTTCTCAGGAGTTTATCCACTCTACCCATTAGGGCTTTAGTAGTTCCTGGGTAAAAGAACTAGCATCACTCTTGGGTAACATCAGCAGAGACAGTTACCAGGAGGACCACCACTATTATTACTAGCTGCAATAAAAAAAGCACTTCTTAAAATGTTTTTCCCACCTAATTGTCAAAACTGAATAATATTATCAGCTTTTTTATCCTTTGAGTATTTCTCTAATAAGAAAGCAGAGAGATGCACAGCAAATAAAAGCAGAAGATTTGAGGATGCAAAGCAATCATGCAAAATGACTTTCATATCAGTTCGATAAGCAGCTGAAATTTAATAACTACATCTCTCCTATGGTGCCAGATGAAAGTTTAATACTTTATGCTTCAGCTTCTTCTTTTTTTTTCCTGCACGATGCTCATTCAGAACTGTTACTTTTCCTTTTATAGTCTATGAAATGTTGGGAGGGAGGTTAGTGCAATAGGTTAATCAAAGCTCTGGAGAACAGACCAAAATTGAGGTTAGTAGGGAGAATGATGTGCTTTCCCTCTTAACAAAGCCAACAACAATAACAACAACAACAACAACAAAAGCTCTGGCAATCATAAAGAATATGACTAGACCTCATCAGCAAAAGTTAGACATCTTTGGGGATGTCCAATCTGATTCAAAGTTCTTTCTCTTATGTCCCCTATACCCTTATTTCCATTCTGTAAATGTATAAATGACAATCTTTATGAAATTTTAGATGGCAATGACAGTTTGGGAAAGTGCACATAAGGTAGATGCTTGTTTACCTAACACTAGTTTAGTAACTTTAGCAGAAGCCCATACATAGGAATTCAAAGCCACGATTTCTGCTCTGGAAAGAATTTTACCTGATTATTTTTTCTTATTTCTTAAAAGCATTAAAATTCGAGATTACAACTTTTATAGTTAAAATTTTTCTTCTGCTAGTATAGCGATGGCTAATCATTTTCCTATAGTATAATTTTTGCTGATTTTTTTCAATACATCCCAAATACAGACATAAAATAGTGCTTATAGCCCCCAATAAATATTTTGAATAAGCCCCTAGTTCCTTTATATTTCAATAGATGAAAATGGAAAACAAACCTTCCTTAGATGGAATTTTGGATGCGTTTTGCCAACCAAGACCTTTTTGTTCATACTGCAGCAAATGTCTTAGAGAGCCAATCCATCATTTTATAAAAACTTTTAAATTTTTTCTTTACCTGAAATGAGTATAACATATGGCCACTAAGGAGCTGGATAAAACATTAAAAAAAATCAATTAAGAATTATGATTTAAGATAGGTAAAAACCTATGTATGAATGTCATAAAGGAATGTTATTGTCTATGCCTCAGTCAAAATTACTAAAGTCACATTTAACACATTTAAAAAGCTTAAAAAAACTGGAATTGGTAATCTAAATGTTATAAATCAAACAAGCAAATCCAAAATTGTTATATATATTAAAAACAATAAACGAAATTCCAGCCACTGTATGGTCTTCCAAAACATTTATTGTTTGCTTTCTTTGGAATTTAGTACAATCCTTTTTTTTTTTTTTTTGGCTGACTGAATACTGTTTTTATTTAGAGAAAGTGTTCTTGCTATTTCAAATATTTAGGCCAGGAAATAATAATAATATATCAGCCTTTTAAGGTTAAAACTGGTGTCACTATTCATAAAATAATTGAGTTTACATAAAAATGTGATTTCTATAATAGCCTCTCCCTTCTTTACCCCACTCTCCTTTTTTTTTACAGTATGTACATTTTATTTAAAATTACTGATTCAAAAGGTAAGCTGTGGAGGGGGGGGGAGAGAATCACCTCCAACAACTTCCTGTAATTGTGAATTATTGTGAGGGAAACAGAAGGAAAAGATTTTGAAATTATGAGCCATTATGCGAGGGAGGGGGAGAGAAAGAGAGGCAGAGAAGCAGAGAAGCAGAGAGAGAGAATGAGAGGCAATGGGGGAAAAAAGACATCTCAGCTTCATGAAACACAGCTGACAAGCTCGACTAAATTACCCCCGGACCATTACAAAAATCACTTAATTGCCAACCATTTTGTTAGGTCAATTGACTCTAATTGAAAAAATAACAAAAAGCTTATTATGCTGCAAATGCGGCCGTGGAAAATGAGTCTTCTGTTACGAGGAAACAATAATTCTAAATTTCAGCTGCTGTTAACACTACAAAGTTCAATGTTTTCTTCTGATAGAAATCTACTGTGTGGCAGAAAGCAGACATTGTGCTTGTACTGATTGATATTTCTTATAATTCCAGGTCCCCCTACCTTTCATGTTAGCTCCCCTTTCCCTATTATAAATACACCGTTTTCTTTTCTCTCACCTAAATTTTCACATTTCTTCCTCTTTGTATGCCAATATTCATACTCCTTTATTTCCTAGGAATTATTATGCGTTGATGAATGTATGGCCACTCTATAGTTTCTTGCTCACACTATGAATTTGCTTCTGACATTCTGGAAATCACTATCCCCCCCCCACACATACATACATAAATACACATGTACCCTCAAAATGTTGAGGTGAAAGTGTTGACAGACTGATGTTTTATTTTTGTTTCTTTTTAATCTGTATATATTATATCCTTTTAGGTACAGACAATGGTGCCATGCAGAAATGCCTAAGGTTTAATAGAATACCTGCAATGAAGAGAGACAAAATTGTAGCCAGCTTGTGAATGGTGCATAACTGTTATAATTAAAACTCTGGCTGGTGACTATAGGTAAAAGATTATTTCATATGGATTCCTTTTCTTCTGCAGGATGGTTGAGGGGAGGGTGTAACGTTCAATGTTGCAATAAGTGACTCAGAGCTTTCTTATTGTCCGATTTACAGAACTGAATGGTAGAGATTTATGATGGGCCGGAGTTGAGAATTACTTAGCAAAGTAATTATTTTTTTGTCCATAGCAGCAGCTAGAGATGGCTGGAGCCTTTTGTTCTGTTGCCTTGCTGTGAGGAGATAGGGAAATGACATGAAGTTCTAAGGGGCTCTGATGCACGATTAGATAGTTGCTTAAAGCTCAAATTTGCATGAAAACATTTGCCTGATGAATTGTCCTGCTAACATCCACCTGTTTCATATTTCTATAACAAATGGCTGCCTTACTGGGATGGGAGTGTGCAAAGGCCTTCCCCATGAAACCCTGAAGCAAATGACAGGCCCCTTTCCTACATTAAGCATGTTGAGGGTAGAATAACTAGGGATTCAGAAACTGCCATTCCAGTCCCTGCCTTGTTCCATGCTGTTCTGCATCACGGATTTAAACACTGCCAGCAATTTGGTGGCTCACTATGTCTGATTTGTATATAATGCATCCATTTAATATACAGATTCCTTTTTTTTACTGTTTGTAATATAATCCTTTCTGGAGTTTATCTAATATAGGTGCTATTTAAACTTCCATTTTTATCTCCAGAGGTGTATAATCAATACAATGTTCCTTTAGTGTGTACTTTTAAAATTTATATTTTAAAATGCTCTTTTAGCAGGTTAGCAAAGACTTCAATACACTGCTGAATTTGTATGTAATTGTCTTCTTTGAAATGAACATCATTGTGATTTCTACAGGTGCTAGGAACGGGGAAGAATGACAGTAAGCAAGAGAATAAAGAGTACCCTAAACAAAATTTGGAATTAAAAAAAAATGATATGCAAGCTCTTTGTATGCCATCAGGCTCTCCAAATAGATGTTCAAAAAGAATATGAAATAAGAGCAAACAAACCAAAAATATGGATTTGTGTGTATCATCCAATCCTGCAGTGTTAACAGATCAGGTTTGCAAGGTAGCAATTCTGTTTTCAGTATTTAAGAGTAGTCTGTAATTTTCACTCAAATCAATGAATACAGAAAGTAGGCAGAGGGTGGGAGGAAGAGGGAATTAAGCAAAAACATTCTTTGGTCATTTTAAAAAAAGATAATGAACTGCTTCAACCAACCTAAAAGACAAAAGATTAATCTGATAATATGTTGAAAGGCAAAAGAAAAATTCAACCCTATTTGGGAACGAAAAAGTATCTCCATGTTCCAGAATAGAATCAATTTCTCTCAAATGAGGAGGAAAGCCCAACCGAGAGAAATAAAAGTGAGGAATGGTGAATTCTGTAACACTTGCCAGACCAATGAGCTTCATCAATTAATCACAGCAAAATAATCACCACCTACATTAAAGAATAATACATGAAAAGGACAGGGCAGAGCTTTAACTTATTCAGAAAGGGCTGACTCCTGAATCCCTCTAAGTCTTGACATGTTAACTGGGTAGCAACTAATTAGATGTCAAAAATTCATAAGCACTCTTTAATATTGCATATATCTGCAGCAGACATTTCAATATGAGAGCTGTATACACAGCGAAGTCACTATAGCATTAAAACACAGTAGGAGGGGAGGAATAAAAGGAAAACAATAAAAACAATGGCCCTTAAAAACTCCAGAGAATGCCTCTTTGGGAACAGTATGCTTTCTTATTCAGAAAAAGTATCACCTAATAAGAATTATAGGCAAAAAGAGAAAAAATCCTGTTCCATGCTGAGTGGATGGAAGAGGAAAGAAAGACTGACTTATCAAAGAAACTGCCAGGTAAATAGGAATTTACTATGCATGCACAATGAGTATTACACAGTGCCTTGACACAGGGCGATAATGAAAGACATGCTATTGTAGTATCCATCCAGGGACTCCCCCCCCCCTTCATTTTTCTTCCCTTGTCTCTCTTGAGCAAAGAAGAAGTGATGTTCCTTGGCAGCTGCCTCCTGTTTCAAGCCATTTCACATAAGACAGGAAGAACTTGAAGTTTAGTGTATTAAATAAGTGAACTAGTTTTCTCTCGGTTTGGCAATCTATACATTGCTTGTGCATATGCAATTTATCTGAAACAGACAATACTGCATTAGGTATGGGGGGGGGGAATTAAACCTTTCTAGGGAAAAATAAAGGATAGGATTTAGATCAGAAAACTGTTAAATTGTAAATAGCAATTATATAAAGCAATATATTATTACTCAAATCCTTTAATTGATGCTCTTAGGAATGGCAGTTGGCTTTTTTTTGAGTTACATTTCTTTCTACACTAAAATTTTATTTTATATTTTGATCCTAAATATTATTCTTATCTTAGGATTTCTGGTTAAAGTTCCTGTTCTGCATCCTCAGAAATAAAAGTAATATGGGAGCATTGCTCTGTGCTCCATGCATCCTCATTATAGATTTTTTACTCAGAAATATAATAGGTCTGATATATTATAATTATATAAATATAGCACTGTAATTTCAGATCCAACATGTGACTTTGAAAATGTTGCATCTTTAAGACAATATCTTTAAAATGACCTTACGTATGAAATTGGTGATTGCTATGTTTCTCTGGAGGAGCATCTTTCAGAGACAATAGAGCTCTAATTGTATAGCATTGGTGTATGTGTAATAATAAACCACATGATTAGAGCCTTCATATTCAGACATTCCTCCATGTGATGTCAAATCATTAAATGATGAATCACAGTAAAGAGAATGAGATCTGATTTAATGATCTCCCAACTATGTAAAGTCAATGGTCAATCTTTAGCTGGATACTTGAGGCCACTGATATGAACACTACATTTTCTTCCCCTACAAGACCTCCTTATGGCTGATATTAAAATCGGAATGAACTGAATACATTCTGCTTGTTTGTACTGATTCATATCTCCTTTGCCTGTAAATAAATATGTTTGGGATATTTCTATTGCCTTCTCCAATATATATACATCTCTTTCAGAATGAATGAGTAGAGTTTCCAGCATTTCTTCCCTGCACCCGGCAAACATTTTTAACTGCACATTTTTATGACTTCTTAATAGAAATGCAAGCATTAATGTGACATCATTAAACTGCTCCCACAAGTCTCGCCTTGCAAATTAGAAAGCATTTATGAAAACAGTGCAAACATCCTGTTTCTGTTAAACAATAGAGGTGGGATCAGAATAATTCTGATTTGTTTAATAAGTTCTACCAATGCATAATTTGTATTTCCTCCTACCTTTGCCCCTTGGCATGGGATCGATTTTGTATGTTGTCAGAGACTTTTCATAAGATTAGTTCTTTTCCACATGGAAGAATATTTGTTTCTGAATTTTAAAAAAAACCCTACATTGCAAACTCCTTTAAAATAATTCCTTAAATACTTTGGGGCTATTTTTACAACGACTCTATATTTGTGGGGAAGCAAGGTTGAATTTCTTTAATACAGGTGATGCTCACCGGACATACAACAGTCTTAAATCAATGAAAGACTTTATTTATTGTGTTAACAAGTAATGTATATGATTTCCTCTGTCCACACCTGATATCTTTAAAATTTTCTACTATCATTGAAATAGCTGGAATGGGAAGACTAAATCATGAGATGACTACAAGTACCTTTTTCTTTCCTCATAGTAAATATTCCAGGAATATTGCTGGAATAAAGCATGAGATTTTTTTTGTCTTTTTTTCCTAAGGTCCAAAAAGAACTTCTCTTTTGTATCTGATTTTCAGGTAGATTTCAGATATATTTCAGCTCTAGAATGAGTGAATTCCAACAAACAACAATCCCAAATCAATATTGCACATCTAAGCTGAGAATTAGGCCTTCCAGTTCAGCATGCCAAGTTTCTGCGTTAAGATCATCCTTGCTTTTCTTACTTTTCTTTTTTCTTTTTAGCTATATTTCAGATCTTGTAGCAGATTTTTCTGAGTGACAGTTTGTCCATCAAAATTTCCCCATTATATATTGTAATTTAATACACATGTTGTTTATTCATCCTAAGGTTGCTCCCCCACCACAGATTCACAAATCTATTCTTTCTGATAACTGTCTGATTTTCTCCTTATTTTTGAGAGGAAGAAAGAAGAAAGAATTCATCAACATTTTAATGAGGAGCAATATATTTATCTTATTAAATCTTACAGGTTTTGCCATGTATTATGTGACATTCTCTCCAGAATAAAAATGGAACTCCAAGTATAGATTTCGTGCTGGTTACATTAGTCAAATACCTGAACTGATTCCCCTCCCTCCCTTCCTTTCTTTCATTCTCTCTCCCCCTCCTTTTCTCTGTCTTAAATTCATCCTCTACATTTTGTCTTGTTAGTTCCTTTAAGAAACTTGACTCATTTATAGCTTCATTACTTTACCTAGTTTCTACTCTGACCTATCAAAAATTGAAACAGGTTGACAAAGAGAATATGATAACTTGGGATTTTTTAGGGAAAGAGAAGAAGCAAGGAAGGAAGGGAGGGAGGGAGGAAAGGAAGGAAGGAAGGAAGGAAAGAAAGAGAGAAAGAGAGAGAGAGAGAGAAAGAAAGAAAGAAAGAAAGAAAGAAAGAAAGAAAGAAAGAAAGGAAAGAAAGAAAGAGAAAGGAAGGAAGGAAGGCATGTACAAAAATTACAGTGAAGGTGCCATCAGAATTACCTGGGGAATCATGGGAAAAGTTGAAATCAGTTGAAATCAATTCATTTCTAGATTGTATGATTTAAATAATAGATGTTAATAATATCAAAATAATTATTTGTGCTAGCTAGTAACAGCAAAAGTACTTGTAGGTCCAAGATATCCTCTATACCAGTGGTTCTCAACCTGTGGGTTGGGACCCCATTTGAGGTTGAACGACCATTTCACGGGGGTCTCCAAACAACGCAGTCCGCCATTTCCCCCCCCCCTTTTCCTTAGCTGTGCTACTCCCTTTTATTCTATTGGCTTTTGAAAGCCAATAGAATAGACTCTCTTGAATAGAGTCTAATTCTATTGGCTTTCAAAAGCCAATAGGAATTGTCCAGGCTGTCTCTGCCCTGCTGAGCCCGCCAAAAGTCCCACTCTGCAAACGGTGCTGCACCAGTTGAGTAGTCCTCGACTTAGGACCGGCTGAGTAGTCCTCGACTTACCACCGGTTGGGGATCGCGGCATTAAAAAGGTTGAGAACCACTGCTCTATACACATGTCATGAATGATGGTTAAGAACATTTTATTTGATTTAATATAAGTTAAATGTAATTCTACTTCAATTAATTCAATTAGTGTGATTATTTCCCATGTACTTCATCCAGTTTCTCTTCCATCATGAAAAAAGTTTCAATTCAATGATAACATTTGGATGGATTCTTAATCTTCGAAATTTGCATGTAGTACTGAACTCTGATTTTTTGCATCCAAATTTATTTGCAGTTGTTTCTAAATGGTTACCAATTTTATGCAAATGTCTATTCCCTTTTTCTTTATTCTTTGAATGATCTGCTGACCTTGCTGCTCCTCATTCTTGTCTATTCATTTGAGCTCCTATTTTGCCAGCAATTACAAGTCAAAGAAAGGGAAAGTATTTTCTACCTGCCTTTCATACTCCTGATAAGTTATCCAAATGGACGCTGCAGTATTAAATTATAAACGACAGTAAGAACATATGGGGAAGGCCCATTGAAAGCAATGATAAAATTCACTCCAAATCTGTATGCTCTATTAAAGAATGCATTAATTTTGTATGCAATTAAATTGTTTGGATCACTGTCAAAAACTGTGTTTCTGATATTCTACTTGAAAAATCTCTGTTCTATGTTCTGGGTGCAAACCTGTAATCCTTGTTGTAAACTATCTAGGTTGGGGGTGGGCGGGAAAGACACATGCAACATTTAAAAAGATCTTAAGTAATTTCCTTTTAAAGACTCTTGTATAATTATTTTTCTGTATAATTAGTTCTCTATAAAAAGATTGTATCTAATAGGGAATAAATTTGCCCTGCTATTTTAAAATATACTTTGTGTAAAGCATTTAAGCAGTAACTATTTGCATACTACCTTGCTGTTCTCAGTTCCAATAGTTTACATTATCTTATAGTCTATGGGAAGAAAGTATTTTATCTTCAGACTTCATACATTAGTAGATTCCCCAAATACCCGATTTTCTACTTCCATGCATGAATTGAATTATATTTCAATTATTGCAATATATATTACTACAAAAATAAAATAAGTTTATTAGCACTATTAGTGTAATTATTGTAACTTGGGATAATAGAAAATATATCTGAAAATGCTGAGCAAAAACTAAGAGGAAGATATGAAATGGGCAGAATGCACCATGAAAAGGACAAATAACAGATGGACAAGCATAATTCAAAAGCAAATGCCAAATATTAGAAGGAACAACAGAGTTGGCTAACATATTGGCACAATAGTAAAATAGATTCAAAAGACCAGTACATTTATATAAAGTCTTTCCAAAGGGAAGGGAAGATTGGTATTTGTATTTAACTTTAAATAAAACTGAACATAGAACAGAGATACAGAGAAAGCACTGATGTCCACATCAAATGACAAATCATTACGTCACAATGATGACATGTTCATGATAATATCATCCATATGATTCAATTACATATTTATGTCTCAACATCTGATACAAGAATGCAAGAAATAGCATTTGTATTGTATTTTCATCATGTACTGTATATGTTATTTCTTCTCTCCTCCCAATATCCCTTGCTCCTTCTGTGGGCACCCTTGTGAAATAGGTGAATTTATATTGATGGCATTCATTTCAAAATTTTAGATCTTTGGAGTCCTTGTAATATAAGCAACAAATGACAGTTTCCAAGCCATCTTTTTGTAACTAGCCACAAGGTAGAAATGGAAACACCAAAATAAGCATCCTGATTTTTAAGCCGAAATAATCACTTCCAGTATATAGTTATATTAAAAAAAATAACTATAGGGAGAAAAAAATATCCTACTTTTTTCTATCAGTTCTTAAATTGATGAAAGCACATTTAATTTCAAAATTTCTTTCATAAGATTCTTACCGATGAAATAGGATCTTCTTACATTTATTTGGTTACAAAGTATGCATGCAAAAATCATCCCTCAGTTTCCCTACTTTCTCATATATCATTAGATTCCAGGGACAGATATAAAGAGGTAACTTCTTCCATTGCATTTTCAGATTTAGAAGAATAATCAACCAGGGGAACTTTGATGTGAATGTAGAATCCACCAAAATAATAATAATCTAAGCCAAAACAGATTTGTTAATCTTTCTGCCTGAGTTGCTTTTCTCTACATGGGTTGATATCAATAGGATTTATTACTGTAAGAGCTCAGTTTACTAATCTCTCCACTTTATTCCAGGATTTAGCACCATTGCCAATGTTTGTTCTTTTCTTTTCCCCAAAACCAATAACCTATATGCAAGTAATATTGTTAAATATAAATGTAATGTATGAAGAGGTGCACAAACATGGGGGAAATAAAGATGGACTGCAAAGATAGAAATCTATGAAGGATTACAATTAATAGTATTTATGACAACTAGATTTTCCTATGTTTCCCTTTTCTCCCCTCCTTTTATCTTATATATATCAGGGTTCATATCTGCAAATACAATGGTTAAATTCTACAATGTGCAGACGTGCTAACATTTTATCCGAGTCTTTTTAGATACAATAATGTGTAGGTTCCTCCCTTCTTTCACTTTATTCTTGAAGATATATGAATACCATTAGAATGCCAGTAAATGCAGTAAGTGAGTAATAATATTCAGTACCTAAGAGATCAGATTTTTTTTACTGTTGTTAAAATGTAGCAGATTTCCCGCTGACCCTGTCAACAAGTATGAGAAGCTAATTTGCTAGCTCAATGACTCATCATCAGTTTAGCTTACATGAAACTGACAAAGGTCAACCATTTAAAGAAAGTATTTTGTTTCAATACTTAGATCCAAGAGTTTTGATAGTTTCTGTGATTCTATGATTGATTTCATGCAAATTTGCCTAATTACATCACTAAACTCAACACTTTATTTGCTTTCAAGTGCACCAGAAGATTATTATGGTTTAATAAAAGCAACAGTGGCATTTTTGAACTACTTACAGTCTCAACACAATTCTGGACAAGCTCATTCTTCTATGACTTATAAAATATAACATTTGGAATTTTTGGGGTTAGGGTTAAGAGATGCTCTTTCTGGAGAATTATTGATGTTTGCTCTGCTGCTGAGTTCAGCGTGTTTTGGTTTGTTTGTCTTAAGTTTTTTTTTTATTATTTTGGTGAACAACTTGTTTTGAGAGAGGGCAATCTTGAAAGTGGAGGCAGGAAGGAATCTCACAATAATTCCAGACCTTCCTGACAACTTTTAAGAAAATTTAAGAAACTAAAAGGAATGAGGAAAAAAAACTATTTTTATTGATGGAAGTGCTATGTACTTAAATTTGGACCTGACTATTCAAAGAATATAATACTGGTTTCTATAGAAGGCAATTATGAAAATAGTAGGAACAGAAGTGTAACCCAGACCTGTCAGTCAACATGAGCCTAACCTAGTGAAGCATTTCGTAGACTGCAGACACAAAGTAGATATTCAAATTAAGGACTAAAATACCAACAGGTCACTGGAATCAATGTGTTTTTCCCCCATTAGCTTGCAATTGCACATCCAGTCAACTCTAATGTAGACTGAGATGAGTTAAAGTTAGCCCTCAGTAATCTCAGTACACCCAGTTGAGGAAACTTAACTCTAACAAATTAATAGAGGAGATTATCACATTAACCTGTAGTATCAAGGTGCAGAACATGATGCATGACATAAATAAAAAAAATAAACCTCATGAGAAAGTTAGTCCACTAGAAGAAGAAAATGCCTCCATTCTGGAATATGATCATTGTAAACCCCTCCACTTCACTTATATTTGGCAACAAACTGTAGTTGTGGGAGGGAAGGGGAGCTTTTTATTGTCTAAAGAAGTAAATCTCTTTTTGTTGCCAAAAGGGGGAGGGAGAGAAAAAAATGTTAATAAAGATCAATCAGATAGCTGTATGTTTTTAATATGTGACGTTCAGCCTTGCTTAGAATGCCAAACATATCTATATTCACTTCTTTTTAAATAAAGTGACAAATTCCCATTCTTAGTCACTGGAGCACAAAATTAGCACAGTGCTATAGGGAAAGGTCAACACAGAAATAAATAAACTAGAGGTGAGAGTTCATGACCTGTGCATGAAATGGTTACACACATACAGACACACAAAAAAAACCCCACCCCACACTAAATTCACTCTATGTTCTGCCATCCACATTAGGTACTGTATAGTACAAAAATGTTTGCTTCCAACAGTTTCTAGAAAGATACAAAACTCAAAACTTCATTTACATGAGTGCTGCAAATTCAACTCAAATTGGATCATGTTTCTTGAAATTTGGTCAAATTCATGTTTTTGGTTGGATGTGATGTTGTTGTACAGTGGTATTTATGCAGAGTTCCACCTGGAAACGGTCTCTGATGAGAGGAAGACTGCACAACATATTTATCTTCCTGCCATAATACTGCAAGGTTAACTTAGATCAGTGCATGAAAGAGGGCATGAGTTGTACAGAACAGCCTTCTAGTTTGCTATTTCTTTCTTTTTTTTTTTTAAAAAAAAAAAAACAACCTCATTTTCTTTCATGATTTCTTTCTGTTTTATTTGTTTATTAAATTTGTAATAGCTTTTTTCCCCTAGCATTTATAGTGGTGTTTATAGTAAATCCTCCATTTTATCATGCTGGAATCTCTGGGGCAAGTTGGGCTAAGACAGGGGTAGGCAACCTTGGCTCTTTTATGACTTGTGGACTGGCTGGCTCAGGAATTCTGGGACTTGAAGTTCACGAGTCATAAAAGAGCCAAGGTTGCCTACCCCTGGGCTAAGAGATCACTTGAAGGTCACCACCTGAGATTCCCTCACTGGCTCTTAGATTTCATAATGCAGAGGAATTCTGAAAGAACATCTTCAATTAGTGATCTTCCTCTGGAACAGTCTAAACTTGGATGTCCAGACAGCTCAATCCCTATTCTGATTCTGAAGAGTCATGAAAAGGTGTTACAGAAAATATTCAAGGGCAAGTAAAAATCTCCCTCTCCACAAATGAAGGCAAATCTAATTGACTGGGATTTTCTGCTATTTAAAGTGTTTTGTTTTGTTAATTTTAATCTTGATTGTTTTGATATATTGTAGAATGTTTAGAATTTTCAAAAATAAAACAAAACAACATACAAACCAAAACAAAACATATTTGCATGTTAAATGTATAATTTATATTTAATTTATAATTTTATTATAAATTGAAAACAATTCAGGAAACTTTTGTATTTCTGATCTCATTGTTTAGAAAAATCCAATTGCTCATGCTAGGATAACTTCAGACCAAATGTAGTTTTTCACCATGCATTATTTCATATTATTGTAGAAGATTTAGGTGGAATAACCTGCAGGTTTCCCTTAACATCTTGGGGAAATGGAGGCTAATTATGTGAGAATTAATCAACTTTATTTGATAGATCAAATTATATATAATTTTATATAACAAATGCATTCTGTTCCATTAGAAACAATTGCTTTTTTACTAGATGCAAGGGAAAAAAATTGCTTTTAACATTAAGTGACATAGTATTCATTGTACAGCAGGTCTGTACAATGGCTATTTACATAGGGATATTTATTTATCGCCCTAAATAAATATGGTCCCTGATAATAAATAAGAGCTCTTGGTTATACTTCTGTTTCCCACCACCAATAGAATACCTTTATTTCAGAGGCTGTGAACCACATTCTTTTAAAGGATTCTTTGCCTTTCAGTAGAATCCCTTTCCCTTGTAGGATTTGCTCATAGTTTGGTCTTTGTATGCTTCATATTAGAAGCAACAACATAGTTTTACATTTTTCTACCAACTGGCACACTGAATTTTGAGCAGGTTAGGAGAATTGTTGAAGCCAACACAGCAATCTAAACTGGCTGCCCAGATGATTTAACCAGAAAAAAATCACACATTATAGTAGAAAGGCACCAAATTGCATTATACCACAAGGGATTCAGGTAACCCAGGACCTTTAGGAAATACCCATATGGATTACAGAAATTAGTCTGTTTTCTGAGAGATCAAGCCTGAGTTTTGTTAGTTGGGAATGAAATTGTCATGGTTCCGACCGATAAAACCCTTCAAAAGAACTTCAAGGCATTGTTTTCCTTGAAGAATCTTTTATTCAGGAAACAAAGTATCGCACTACATAGTTGAACCCAAAAACTAAATTCCCCTCCCCTGGATACAAAGTAACAAAGTACAATTCCCACCCCCATTAAAAAGTCATAAATGACATTTCCCAATTAGCTTGAAGCACAGGCTTTCTCCCCAGCTCTCCAGCCCACCAAACGTTATCAGCTCTGGACATAGTTTGTCCTTGGGTTCCCACAGCTGAGTTGTTATTATTATTATGGCTAACTGAACTGTCATCCCAATCCCCCCACCTAGCACCAACTGATTCTAAAAGCATAGAGAAAATGGCTGCATTTTCATCTATTGTCAAAGCAAGAATATCTGATGTTTGCAGCGTTGTCATAAATTTGATTACTTTCTGTAGTAAAAGAAATTCTGGAGTTTATGTTCAACCCCTTCTTGGAAATAAATATGAGAGAGATGCTTTACCTTGCCAACTTCAGCTTACTTTTTTAAAAAAATAATAGAACCTTTAAATATTCCTTAAAATAATGATAAAATTGGAGGTGGCAGAGAGGCTGATTGACACCAAAGGTGAAGTCCAGAGGTGTGGGAATGCCCAAGGATACTAATTTACCTACCCTAGTTATCATTTGACACTGATATCCTCATAGTGATTAGATAAGCAGCAGGAATTAACCAGGTTTTTACAAAGCAAATTTAAATACAAACAATTTCAGTAAAAGGTACATTCACCAGTATTAATGTTTGGTTTTAATGTCATATAGGAATACATTTAGTATAGAAATAAATTTTACATTGTAACATCATGCTATAAACCTTGTCCTTTTGTATCTGTGTTATAGTACTACAGGCACAGCACTGCAGAATTTGTGTCACCTGTGAGGTGGATATCTATAGGCCCAAGAAAAATTCCCTAGACTAAAATTAATTCTTAACATCTGTTTAAAAAATGCTTTGCTGTGCTACTGTATTAATGCATGATTAAAACTGATGATTGTGAAGTATTTTAAAAAGTGAGATCATTATTTTATGATATATAAACCTGGCAGCCTCTGGTAAGCAAGTTTTGCAGATTTTTGCTTTGTTCAGATACCTGCTAAACCAGCTTGGCCAGAATTGTCAAGTATATGCAAAATCAGAATGGACATTCTTGAATGCAACATTGCTTTTCTTAAGGCATTTTTAATTACCTTGTAAATATTGTCAATATCCAAATTGACATTAATCTAAAATGAATGACTACTATTATTCACATCTCCTTCTGTGCTCTCTCCCAGATCAAAGGCAATATACCACAAGGTGAAGCAATTGCTGTGACAGGGTACTGCATGATGTCCTGCTTATGGTCTCCTAGTGGCATCTGAATGGTCACTATGAAAACAATCTTATTACATTACCTACTTGAAAGATTGTTCAGTCAAAATCCATTCTTAAGAACTATAAGAGAAAGGATCTTGTTCATTCATAGTTAGGACCTGGATATCAGATTAAGCAATACACTATCACACGTTCATGGTCTTTGCATTGCAGAAAGATGTACTATACAAACAATTTCTTAATTAAGAAATCTATAGCATAACATCTATAATATAAATTAAAATATGCATCTGAAACTTATAATATGCATGTTTTATATACATCTGATCTAACTGGCTTCTTTTAACTGTAACTACATAGGAATATGTCCCTCTGCAGTTTAAATATAATTTGTAAGTGAACCACATATGTGTGCATATCTCTAGCATTTTACCTGTTCATTTTAATTTTTATTCAGACAGCACATTTTGGATTTCATTGGTGTATGCACCAATAGCAAGTATATTTATGATTGTCCTATCTGAGTTGCTAATCTTTTTCATGAATAATGATGATGAAGATTAGTGTTCTGTTTTCAGTTTAACAACAAAGCTGGAATGAAGAGTATGATAACCCCAATCTAAATCAGATGCAATAATCAGCTAGTCTAAATTTTCAAAAAGCAAATAGCAAGGGAACAATGCACGAAGTATGTTCAAAATGAGCACAAAAAAGCTACTATGAGAGAACCCTGCTATGCCTTCTTTGTTCATGTGTTTTTTATCTTTCTACATCTCCTTAGTTTTTTTTTTTCTCTATAGATGGTGGAACAGTGTCCCTCATTTCCTAATCAACTGTGTTTGGTCCAGAGTAAGAAGCTTTTTGCAAACCTGCTTTGGTTCTTGGCAATTTTTCCAGAATAATCATGTCTCTTTCTTGAGGCTTACAGAGACAGACTGAAGCTTGGATAAGAGAAGTCAGAAGTGGCCTAAAAATTGGGTGGAGATAATTCAGCACAATTCCATAACAACGTTGGTTAACATTGTTAGGGACTTCCTGAAGTTCTACATCCCCAAAGATGGTCCTCCACAAGAGAACTTCATTATTACAAAATTATCTGATGCTTATTTGTTGTATTTTTCAGATGGAGTGAACAAGTAATAACTGCCCACTTTTTGGCTGGCCCTCTTCAAATAAAAATGGTTATAGCAATAATAAAAAGTTGGATCAGCATCTGACAGTAATACAGTGTATAGATTGATTAAAGTTGATTAGATTCCCATTGTATAGTTTTCTGGGAAGATGTAAGAAGCGGTTTGACATAATCTTCTCTCAGGATTCTGTTTTTACTTTCAAGTGTAGTTCTAAGCTTGGAACTCTCTAAAGATTTCCCATCCAACTATTAACCAAGCCCTTTTATGTTTGTATGTGATTCAGCTCATATCCCAAAAGGGCTATGGTGAATGACGTCAAAATGGTAGGAATTTTATAATATGGGTTTAATCTTTATTTGTGACAGATCTATTTGACTCCAGTGAGAATGGGAACATTTGAATGAACAATAAATAATATCCATAAAGTAAACAAAATATAAATGTGATTTGTTGTTCATTTTTATTGTTTTCGTTATTAATTGTTTGTATGATCTGCTTTAATTGTAAACAAAATTCGTTGACATAAACAAGCTGGAAATAGTGGTATACCTAAAGCTACTTTAATAAAGATAAAGGAATCAATTAGCAAATTAGCAAACTGCTACTAAGAAATATGAGGAATGAGAGGACAGACTCTTCTGAATAAATAGCTGACATTTTTATAGTGTTCATATTTTGGATAATTTTGAAGAATGTCTTGCTATGTGTATTGTTTTCATTTGCACAGAATATGTATATGTAATAAAAGTAATTTATGGAACATAATTACCAAATACATTACAGATAGGTTGCTAATCTTTTAATCATTTGCAGAAGTAATATTGTTTTTTTAAAATGTCTGCAAATAACATGTAAATCTACCTAACACTTCAATTGTCCTATTAATATGATAGCTAACTTTTCTTTTGACACATATGGAATAGTAAGGGAGGACAATATAGAGGGCATGGGGAATTGCATTGAAGAACAGGAGGAAGAGCAGCTACTAAGGTAATGGTTAGGTAAGTGGAGCTTGAATCCAGTTCAAGAAATTGTTTTGAGCAAATGTTACATGAAGTTAAAGGGAGGGAAGGGAGAAAACATACTCAGACTTGCATGATTTTGTTACCATTACTGTTACATTAAAAATAATCCTGACCTATATGGCATTAGTTTCTCAGTCTGGTCTATCTCATAAGGGGACACCTGCTAGCCAGCCAGACCAGTCAAATCAACCCCAGGATGGCAGCTGTCATAGTCAGATTATCCTCACAAGTCTGTTCTAAAATCTTTCTTCTGTTAACACAGACCCATTCCTCCGATTGGAAAAGAGATAACTGAAAGTGTAACCCTCCTTATTTCTAATGTGCTTCTTTCTAATGTGTTTTTTTTTTGGACCAAGTAATTTCCCAATTGCACAAAGTGGCTTTTCCAGTTATTCAACTGAACACAGAAACATCAGAGACCATGCCTGTATCAGGACTGTTGTTCAGTATCAGAGGCACACTCCTTACTAACATATTTACCGAATAGGAATATTTCTTTTGGGGAAAAAAAAAAAAACTACAAGAAAACCCCTCTTATAGATTTCTATTAAGAAAGCTCATTTAAAAATGAAGGACTACAATCAACCGGGCTCTGCTGAACAAAAAAAATAATTTAAAATAGAATATATATATATATACACATATCCATATTGATTGTATGTCCACGAACAAAAATAGCATCTAGTTAATTATAGCACACCAACTAGACCAATGCAATATTTCTATCAATATATACCTGTGAATGCAATTTCCACTCCCCCACCTTTCTCCAGTAACGCAAAACAATATGCTAAAAATAGCATAAATTATAATTATTTTGTATGATTCAGTAACCGCAAATAAGCCATTTTTGCCCCTGGCAAAAAAAAAAAAGAAGAAGATAAAATCCATCCTGGCTAAAATTATTACATGTCTTTTCTCTGGGTAATAAAGCACATTTGACATTAGATTAGAATCAATGCTGAACTTAACCTATCTAAATTGAATGAATGAATAAATAAATATTTATTTAATTGAAAGCTGAATTTTAGACTGGAAGGTGATAGCATTGACTGGGAAGTAGCACAACACAGATCACAGGTTCGAGTTAGTTTTTAACATTCACCTCCTTCAGAACCACTCCATCAGGTTCCTTTTTCCTTCTCCTTGTGGTGATTGGTCTCTGGCAGGCTGTCGAATCTTGAGAATATTAAGACTTGTGGACTTCAGTTCCCAGAATCCTCCAGCCAACATGCTGGGAGTTGAAGTTCACAAGTCTTAATGTTGCCAAAGTTGGACACCTGGGTCTATGATTTGTTGCTGAAAGACTCCAGGACAATTGTTGGTAATGAATCTAGAGCTGCTAATTTCTGCATATTTAAAAAGTTTCTATTTAAAAAAAATAGGAGGTTCTCCTTAACTTTACAAGTTAAAGGGAAAAGATTTAACAAAGACTGAGTCCCAAGAAAAGTGCTAGGTTTTCATCATAATATTAAGCTTTCTTGGTATCTTGCAGTTAACTGGGTACATGTACATTAAGACTGAACCTAATGATAGCATTGTTGGTGTAATTGGATTTTGGCAGTAGATAAGGAGATACTTGCTGGAGGTTTGGTCTCAGTCGAACTGAAACATCCCTGTGGCAAGAATGTTTTAACTATTTTATTAGATTTTATGAGATTAACTGTACAAAGAAACTCCACAAAATTAACAATGGGTTCCTCCCTAGCCTCCACCAATATATATATTTAACACTCAATGTCTCTGTCTTTATGAATGGAATCTTTGATAAATATAGAAATTTCATGCTTTTTGATAGCTGACTGGATGTCACAGATCCCTTGTAATAACGGCCCTAAATTTATATTGTGCCACATACTATTTCTTTTGGGAGGAACAACAGCAGAAGATAAGAAGTTATTGATTTTAATACTCATATCAATTTAGAAATATATATACAAAAGAGCAATAACCTCAGATATGGTAGTGATGGCTATTCATACTATCATCATCACCACCACCATCATACTCATCATGTAATATGTACAGCTTAAGTAAATATTTTCTATATCTGAAATATAATAGATATTCACAATGGCCACCTATAAATCTTATCAAACCACAGAGTTCTGCCAATCTTAATTTCTTTTCTGATGGGCCAGTTTGTCCCCACCGTGATAACCTCTAGTTATACTGAAGTAAACCTCTATGCTTGCTAAGAATATGCTATATAAAGTGATCAAAAACTGGGAAATTATGGGTTTTCTTCTATCTTGAAGAGCTTTTTTTTTTTTTTGGTCATTCGCAGAGCTGACATTTCTTGGCTTTCATAACATTAAATAAATCTAATTATGACACTTTAATAAAATATGTTAAAGGAAATTATTTGCGGCCAAAGTCTGGAAGTAATACAGAACGTGCTCCAACAGCACATTGTTTGCACCTGGATATTAACCTCTCCAATGGCCTCTGGACATATGGCAGAAATCCAGAATCACAGCACCTGTAGTTCTCTGTGGATGAAAGCCATAAACACTCATCTCATAGAGAAGTTTAATGTGACATATTCACTGTAGTTGGATAAATTGTGACCCAAAGTTTTCCAGTGTTTGAAGAGCCAGTAGGACAAGCAAAAACCTGTTCATTTCCCAGTTTGCTTCAGAGAAGATAAGTGCCAATTTTTCCTTTCCATATTCCAGCTAGCTTCTGTTCACAAAACATTCAGATCACTGAATTTCACATTTTTACAAGCATTCTCAGCAATTCACTGGGTCAGGGCCAGGATGAAATTAAACACAAAACCAAATGTGTTTCCTGATGAAATGAAAATCTTTCTGTGAAGAAAATCAAGTGGTTTATCAAAGAACATAGGGAGATCTCAATAATACATATACCTACTGGCTGACTTACCATGAACACATGCATGCATACAAACATTCTGACAAAACCACAACTACCAACTGGGATTTACACTACAAGGTTATGTTGGTTTACCTAAAAAAAATTATGGCATTGTACTGTGCCTTATTCCATTTTTTAAAGATATCTAGGTCTTCCAATTAGTGAAAAACTCAGAATATCTAGATTTTTAAACAAAAGTTTCCAAAATGTTCCTATTACCTGGTCATTTTTAAATCCTATGCTATCAAATATGTCAAATTATAGACATAATTTCTGATCCATAACTAGATGTCAGAGCACATGTTTCACATAAAAGACCTGGCTAAAGACAGAAAAATGGAAGGCCATACTGTTGGAGGTTATTCAGGGAAGATCACCAACAGGCCCCTGTGGAGGTCTTGAGTCCCAGAATCTGATTCTTTATCTACTATTGCTGCTATTTACAGAATAACAGAGTTGGAAAGTAACTTGAAGGTCTTGTAGTCCAGGGCTTTGCAAACCTCAGTCCATGGCCTGGTGCCAGGCCACTGCCCATTGGGAACTGGGCTGTGCAAGCAGCAGGCAAGTATATGAGCATGTGAAGCTACATTTGTGCAAGTGGCACACATGCATTTGTGCAAAACCACCCCCTTTCCCCACCACCACTACTGCCACCAGTCCACAGAGACAGAAACATTGGGGACTGCTGTCCTAATCGAACCCCCTGCTCAATTTGGAGATCCTATGGGTGTGCAATTAATTTTCCCAAGGAACCACATGAGAAATTGGGATTGTTATGGAGGGTTGAACAATAGGTCTGCGAAGGTGTCTAAGCATGCACCCACCCATGCATAGACATAAATTGAAAAAAATAATAGTAGTCACCTTCAAAATAAAAGAAATGCAATTCTATTGCATGCATAGTATAGACCAGTGATGGCAAACAGTTTAGAGACCGAGTGCCCAAACTGCAACCCAAAACCCACTTATGCATCATTGAGTGCCAGGTGGGTGTGGCCCATTGGGTGGGCATGGCCAATTGCGTGGGCGTGGCTGCAGTGGTAACGGAAGACTGGGTGGGACTAAAAAGTTCAATCAATCAATTCAACTTTGCAAGATCTTTTTTTTTCCTGCAAGAAGTTGAAATTGACTGATTGAACATTTGTTTTTTTTGCACATGGCGGCGGAGGCCTAAAACAAAAAGGTTTTATAAAACCCAGCTGAAGGCCTAGGACTGGGGCGATGGTGAGCGTGCCCACAGAGAGGGCTCTGAGTGCCGCCTCTGGCACCCGTGCCATAGGTTCGCCACCACTGGTATAGACTTATTTACATTTGATTGCTCCTTTCTGATTGACCTCACATGGGCCAAACAGACCTCATGTGGGTCAAAGCCAGATCTGACTTGGGAGCTGTAAAATGCCCATGTTTGCCCTATACCATTCCAGACAAATGGCTGTCCAATCTCGTCTTAAAAGCTTCCACTGATGGAACATCCACAATTTCTGCAGTGCTTTTTTAATTTGGTTTTTAGTTTTCTGCTACTAAGCTCTATGGCTGAGCATAATATTTGCATAGTATCTACTATGGTTTTTCTTCCCATTTAATTTCCTATGAGTGAAACTGGTACTTTTAAATGAGATATGGAAAAGTGGCATATAGCCAGCATAGAGTAGTTCTGTATGTAGACTCTGAAGCTTTTCTTCACAAGTATTGCTATTCAAATAAATAAGCGAACACCCTTGTAGCGAAGGGTCAACTATATTCAAGAGTCACAATCACAAATATAGTAGATGGGCAACAGTGATCCTCTATGGGTAATGGGAATTGAATCAACTATAGCACTGAAGTAATTCAAGAAGACATCTAGCTAGTATAAAGTGAAATTAAATTGCCTACTTGAGTTCTCTTAGTGCCATTATCCACAAGATCTACTCTGCATCATGGAAATGTGTCCTTTCTTTAAACCTATAGGTCTTCAAGAATTGTCCATGGATGACTCAGGATCTTATTGGTAGTCCTATTTAATTTAATATGATTTTCTCTATTTCTTTTATGGTTTTGCAGCAAAGTTGACTTAACAATTGTAGTTTGTATGTATTCCATCTTTTTCCAAGCTTTTGTTCAATTGAAATCCAGCTTTGAGTTCCTAAACTTTAGTAGTTTGCAATGCTAGAGATTGACTAAAGATTCTGTGAGTGAATCAATCACATTTTCACATAACAATCTTGCTGGTTAACTGATGAAAGTAATTTCATTTGTTCGCTTGTTCCTTTTATTCAGTATTTCTCAAAATGAGCAAGGTCTTTCTTAGTTTTCTTTAAAACTATTTCTCAATTTTTAAAAACGTAATAGAACCATGCCTAATTGCAGGGGTGTCAAACTGCCGGCCTACGGGCCGGACACGTCATTGCAAATCCATGCCCACCCCATTGCTGGCAATGGCAAAAAAGTTCCGATACATAGCGTGACATCATGTGACGTCGCGAGTTTGACATGTCTGCCTTATTGGATCACCATGCATATTTGAGCTTCATGCCTCATAACTTCTGTTCTAAAAATATAGTTTTATCATATAAATAATGTTCTGCCATTCAATTATTTTTCCTTGCTTTCACTTTCAATCTGATACTGTTGGATTTCCCTCTTGTTTCTTGATTGCTATAAATTCAGTCAAATTACATGGATGCTACTAAGTTAGAATCATGTGATGGTCCCATTCCACATGTTCAACTAAATGCATCAGACACAGTAGCAATCATTAGTTTTGGTACTCTGAAACTATGGTTAAAGTGAAATTGGTCACTTCTTTTATTATTTCCATTTCGTTTCAAGTTACAAAGTCTTGTCATTGACATTGCTGTCAATGTTTCTTCAACCAAGTAAAAGTCAAAACATCTGAAAGGTTTTAGTAAACAATTATTTGTAAGTCTGGAGTCAGGGGGGAGTGCACTCCTCTCTGTACAATTCTGAAAATTTATTGAGTAAGCTAAATGAATGATAGTGCCATTAAGCCACTGCTTAGTCACATAATCCAGTCATGTCAGGAATTTATTCAAACTGCATATGAAAATGTATACTCAGCCATTGAGATCAACTTCGGTTGTAGAGATAGTTGCCATATTAATTTAGTAAGGTGAATAGTAGTGGTTATACCTTAGTTTCATAAAATACAGTGTTCAAGCCAGAACCCTTTCCATGCTTATTTAGAAGTAATTGAAAGCAATGGGTCTAGTTTCCTAGAAAAGTTCTCGAGATTGACCTTTATGAACAGAAAAATGATGCAATTTTTGGAAAAGCTGTAAGCCAGAATCTAGGGCAAATTGTTATCTTTTGTAAAGTATAATTATATGTCTTAAACATAATTCATGTGGGAAGAATCGTCAACATGATTAAAAATAATAAAATGAATAACAAATATATTTTTCGTAGCACATGACAGTTCTGCCTGAAACTGGATCTGTCTGTTTCTTTAAGTGCAAATAACTATATTAATATTCTCTCTCTCCCTCTCTCTTTTAAAGCGAAGCCTTGTTTGCAATCAATGCATATTCTCCCTTTGTGTAAGAATAACAGATGTTGATAGAAATAGCCATTGGGTTTGCAAAGAACCCATTTCATGTGTCAGAATAGTTGTGCCGCTCTTAGATGAAATGTCAAAAGCAGGCAGATATCTCAGTGTGAAATGACCTTAAGAAAAACCCGACCTCGCTAAAAGTGACCTTTTTCCAGCAAGAAACATTAAAATTACAACCATATTCATGCTTCAACTTCAGAAACAATATGTATTTCTTTTTTCTTTACTTTTTCATCTTGGCATCTTGCGTATTTTAAATAAAGATGTACACATTGACCCACTATATACTGTGTTTTGCTTAGCTTATTTATTTCATTGTATGAACAAAATGAATGTGTGAAAATAGTTCATGAATATATGAATGCATATGTATATATGAATGTATATGTATATGTGTGTATACACATATACAAAACATACAGACATACACAAATCAGAATGCATTAATAAAATGTATTAATTTTCTGAAGATGCCTTGCCTTCTGCAAATAAAATGTACAACTTAAAATGAATCAGTGTCCAGAATGACTTAGACAATAATGTAGCATTTGAGAAGAACCCAAATAAAATAATATCAATAGCCCACTGGTGCATTCTGGAAAGCTTCCTGCTGGCTAGGAATTCTGGGAGCTGGGGTCTTAGTGAAAAAAAAAAATATTAAGAAAGGTAAATATTTCAGTAAAGTGAGTGAAGAGGGAGAGATTACTGTTGATTTATTTATTTATGAGACTTATATACCGCTTTAAGTGCAAGCACTCTCTAAGCGGTGTACACCAGTAAGCAATGTATATATATATTTGCATTGCCCCCAACAATCTGGGTCCTCATTTTACCTACCTCGGAAGGATGGAAGGCTGAGTCAATCTTGAGCCGGTGAGATTTGAACCGTTGACCTGCTGAACACAGTCAGCTAAAGTGGCCTGCAGTACTGCACTCTAACTGCTGCGCCACCTCGGCTCTCGGCTCTGTTATCCTATTGAAGCCTATTATGTTTTAGGCAAGGAAAATCAGAACTAGATCAGTGCTGATTGCATAGAATCTTGTGGGATGGTCCCAAATATTATTTTAGTTTATCACTAGTATTTTTATTCCAGAACTAGGAGTTGTCTAAACCACAAACAATCTTTGAAGCTCTTACACAAATAAGTTTTTCTAAGATCAAAAATAATGATTCTTAGTAAAATGGATAGGGCTGATCTTGTTTATCTGATTGAATCCATCCTATTTATACATTGAATAGGATCCATCTAATACAGTGGTTCTCAACCTGTGGGTCGGGACCCCATTTGGGGTCAAAGGACCATTTCACGGGGGTCGCCAAACAAGGCTGTCTACCATTTTTTCCCCCTTTTCTTTGGCCACACCCCTGGCACCCGGTGATGTATAAGTGGTTGGGGGTCACGGCATTAGAAAGGTTGAGAACCACTGATCTAATATGTGATGGATAGTGTCACTCACAGGATACCAAGAAAGGAACATTTTTTCCCTCTATTATTTTTTTATCCTTGAAGCCTTTCGAAAACTCTGGAGAATCGAGGTATTTCTGAAACAGCATGAATCTGTAAATCTGTAGGGAAAAACAGGAAAAATAAAATGCCTCTGTAAAATCAAAATCACATGAAGTATTAGTACCACTTTATAAAGCTCCAGTAAGGCCACACCTAGACTATTGCATCCAGTTTTGGTCACCTCATTACAAAAAAGATGTTGGGAAAAGTGCAAAGAAGAGCAACTAAGACGATTAAGGGCCTGGAGACAAAAACATATGAAAAATGTTTGCAGAATTTGGGTTTGGCTAGTTTAGAGAAAAGAAGGACAAGGGGGGACATGGTAGCAGTATTCCAGTATTTGAGAGATTGCCCCAAAGAGGAGGGGGGTCAACTTGTTTTCCAAAGCACCAGAGGGCAGGATAAGAAACAATGGATAGAAACTAACCAAGGAGAAAAGCTACCTGGAATTAAGGAGAAACTTCCTAACAGTGAGGACAATTAACCAGTGGAACTGCTTGCCTTCAGAAGTTGTAGGTGCTTCATCACTGGAGGTTTTTAAGAAAAGACTGGACAACACTTGTCTGAAATGGTATAGGGCCTCCTGCTTGAGCAGGAGATTGAACTAGAAGACCTTGAATGTCCCTTCCAGCTCTATTCTGATTGATTGAAAATTTTCCGTTTCCTTCCAACTTTCCTGGGTAACTACAATTCAATAAATTTCATGTCATCTACAGATGTGATGAGCATTATTTCTACTTTTACCTAAATTATATATTAAAATGTTGAGTCCAGAGTCCAACGCTGGAATATCTGATGAGGAAGTGATGGAGTAATATTTTCAAGTGAGACTTAAATTATCTTGTCATTCAGTCTTGCAGTTAATTAGCAAATAATTATTGGTTTATTCTATTGTATTTTTCTGAAATTAAGATATATTACATTTATAACAGTTATATAATCTACTAAGAAAGTTACCCAGCAAAAAAATCATATGTTTATTCTGACAAGTTTTTTTTCCGACAAACACTGTGAAAATATTTTTAAGGTGCTTATAAGTCAAGTCTCTTTATGATTTGTTTTAGAATCTTTTATGCATTGATGTCAGATTAACTAGCCTGTAGTTCCCGGGATTCATCCTTCCTTTCATTTTGAAGAAAAGGAAAACATTTGCCAGACTATTATCAAGATCCTTTAATATTACAGAATGCAATCTAATATTTTCCTGGAAGTTTTTAAACACATTCAAAATAAACAGGTGTACTTGTACCATGTTTCTGTTGTTCATAGGTTTCAGTCCTGCCAATTCACCATGTTCTTCACTGTATATTAGTGGAACTTACTTTTTTTGGGGGGGAGAGAATATTGATTTCCCCATAAAATAAAAAGTGATTTGCAGGCAGGATGATTATGCAAACAGATATCTTTAATTTGATTCTCCAAACATATTTAATCAAAGGATCCATTTTTTAAACACATTGCTCAAGCTCTTCAGTGGCATGGTGGCTTAGTGGTTGAAGATGCTTGTCTCCCATTCGGAAGGTTGAGAGTTCAATCCTAGGTAGTCCATCCAGGTGTCCCAACTCTACCCTGAATTAAAGGACTACAAGGTCATAAAAAGAATACACACATACACACGGATGCGCGCGCGCGCATGCACACACACACACACACACACACACACGTGTGTGTGTACATATCATTAATTCAAGGCATCATACTGTCTGCAGGTAGATTTTAAGTTGCAGTTGTAGATTTCAAACTTTTAAGCATCTTTTTGGAATTTGCTCTATTGTTTTAATCAGACATCTTGGCATCCCTTATCACTCCTTATCTCCCTTGAGTAGGGTGAGGCAAGATGATTCATAGGTTTCACACCATCCTTTGGAACAAATTCCACCTTCAGTAGAATGTGAGATTCCTTATATCTCTATGAGGCTAAGGTTAACAATATGATGTTGATCAACTGTCATCCCCCACTTTGTCAACTCTCTTTCCAATTTGCTGAGTTATCTTGAGCCATCACAAACCCACATTAAGGCAGAGATTGTCAAGATTTTAATCTCAAGTTAATTTAAAAGGAGTAGATTTAATTTTGTTGGATTTTGTTTTGTTTAAAACAGGATATAAAAATATCTGAATTTAGATATAATTGTATTGCTGGTAGCAGCTGTGTTTAACTTGAAAGAGACTTTTCTTCTCTTTTTACTATTTCAGGCTTATTACTAGTAGGTTTTTTTTTTTGTACAGGTAGATTATGTTCAGTGATATCTACTGACTGAAGATGTTTTAATTTAGTTGACGCTTTCTTTGGCAAATTAGGAAAGTTAGCAATTTTGGCCAATCCTTTTTTTAATGAATTCTCTTCCAATACACCCTTAGAATGATAGGGGACTCTTAAAACTCTAGCAATATTGTAATTAAAACAAATGCTGAAGGGGAAATAGCAAAAATTCCCTTTCTGATGATTCTACTCTTCAAAGCCTCCCAAGTATGAAGTAATTTTTTTTATCAAAAGAAGCCTTTCAGTTAAATTATGTTTTAATGGTTGCTACTTTGAACAATCTGAAACTATTTGGGTTGCTATCTCATTGTGAATCTGAAACTGATATTGAATTTCTTTTTTCCCCAGAAAGATTTTAGAGAGTTCAGGTGATAAAGCACCTTGTTATGTTCCATGAAGAATGAATGAATACTTCCTGTTCCATTGCTAAGGCTATAAACTTATCCATGCTTTCTATAAGCATAGGTCTACTTCCAGGCATAAATGTATAGGTTCACCATGTTCTTGTATATTTGTATGTATATATTTTTCCAGTTAATAACTGTAAATCTAATGCACAACTGTGATTAGACATGCTGGTGAGATAGCTCATATGATTAAAGCCTTTGTAGGTTATTAAGTCAAGTGAGAATATTTCCAGAAAGTGCCAGAAATGTGCATTATTCATTGGATTAGAGTCACATAATTTTTTTGTATCATGTTAATATTTATTTGCTTTACTTCGTTGCTTATGAATGTTGCTGATTACCTAAAGCAGGCAGAAGCCATGATGTGACTGCTTAGGAGTGACCTCACTTCTAAGCTTCTTAATCATTGAATTAATAAAAGATTCCAGCACCAGGTAAATAGCTGGCATGGAAAGAATGAACTCTGCAGTGGACTCTGCAGAATATCAGAGACAACTCAGCTTAACAAACCAGATGAGCAATTACATTTTATAATTTTGGATTCAGTATACATGTGAAAAATATGATTTCAAAAGGCAGAGAACCTGCATGCCATTAGTTTTTCACACAGTATGTGCCAAAGAGAGGAGTCATTAGATACCTTTAATTGCCATTTACGGTACATTTAGTCTTCCTCAGTACCAAACTTGCATTTTACTTCTCTCATATTATATGTGGACCTTTTATTTTGCTTAGAAATAATTCTTTCATTTTTTCCCCATAACAGAATTGCAGAAGTTAATTGCAGAGTAACTTCATTCCTCTCTATTCCTCCCCATATTTCCTTCTTTCTTTCTTCCCTTCCTTCCTTCCTCTCTTAAGAGATACACACACACTATTGGTGCTTTTAACAGACAATATTCTTGAAAAGCCATGAGACTGAGTTTGTAGTTTTAAAGTTTTAAACTTTGTCCTTCAGACTTCTGTTAACCATTTGCCTCCTAGTTTTCAACTGTGCCATTTAAAGTTTTTCAGTTACCCCTGGGAAGTCCCCATCTTCCCCAACCATAAATATCAGAAGTATTTATGCATGAGTTTCTCTTACTCTGACACACCTTTCTCAAAAGTATGAATTCTGGTTTAAAACTTGCCCTCAGTCAAGGAACCATTTTAAAAACCACATCACACTTTCAAAGGGTCTTTAAACCTTCTTTTCCCATCGTCACACATAATCCCAGTACAATGCATGTCCAATTTTTCATTTATTTCAAGTCTGTAACCCTTTCCTGCTCCCACAAATATATACCAAATATATACCACCTTCCTACAGTTGTTGGAAGAAGGAGAATGAAAAGACTTTACTTTAAGTCTGATTATTTAACTGCAGATTCCATTTTTAAATGTAATACAGGTTTCTGCTCCAAGGGGTTTACAATCTAATACAGGGTCCTCAAACTTGGCCACTTTAAGACTTTGGTCTTTCTTGTAGGCCAGTTTGTTCTCTCAAGTAATCAGTAAGACTTCCTGATATACTAACTTCAGTGCATCTTCATCATTGTCCTTCAGATACAGATAGTCTTTGAGTTACAAATGTAATGGAGCCTGTCCATTCCACTCATAACTCGAAAACTCGTAGAGTAAATCTCATACCTCGAATGATATCACTCCCTTGCTCATTAAGACGTATGCGGCTCGTTAAATGAACATGAAGTATCTCAGGATAAGGAAGGCTATGGAGGGCCTAGTGATGGAACAGGCCCCTAAGGCCTCCCTGACCCACTAAGATATCTCATGCTTGCCCCTCCCTTCCTGTTGTGCCGGACTCACCTGGAAAAGATCCATCTCCTCTCTGCCCCAGTTCCTGCTGCCACCTGGATCTGAGGCCGGGGGACGCTTCCACGGGCCCCCCATAGCCCAATCTGGGCTCCAGAGGCCTTTTCCAGGCTGGTGCCTTCCGGATCTGAGGCTGGGGGATGCTTACGTAGCCCTCCAGTGGCCCATTTCCAGGTGGCAGCAGTCTGGAAAGGGCCTCCAGAGCCCAGATCGGGCCATGGGAGGGCCACAGAAGCATCTCCCAGCCTCAGATCCATGTGGCAGCAGCTGGGAAAAGGCCTCTGATGCCCAGATTAGGCCATGGAGGGGTGTGGAAGCATCCCCCAGCTTCAGATCCAGGCTGCAATGGCCTTTTACAGGAGCCCCAATCCAGCCTCTGGAGGCATGTGGAAGTGTCCCCCAGCTTCAGTTCCATTCTCTATTGCAGAGAACAGAGGCCTAAAGTACCATGAGATCAGTAGCGTGAGATCTCGTCCCACTGATCTCATGCGATCTTGTGTTATTTTAGGCCTCTATTCTCTGCCAATGCACCAAAGGCCTGGAGCAGCCAAGAAAGCGAAGAATCTTGATCTTTGCAGGGTGAGTATTGAAGGCCTGGTACTTAGGGAGACCCGGATGGGGGTGCGGGGAGAGGGAATAACATTCTTAATTTCACGGGTGTTCATCACAAAACTTTGAACGAGTGTTAAGTGAATGCTCATAACTTGGATATTACCTGTATTCTTCCAAAGCCATTTTTTTCTTCTTCAACCATTTGATGTACTTGCAACATTCCATGCCCATTTATTTGTCTTGGTAGATAGAGTCTATCAATGTCAATGTGTGGATGAAGGGCATGATTCATTGTCATTATTTTTCTGCTCTTCCTATCCATTGCTTTTAGTTCTGCTTGAGTCCAGTCCACTATTCCAGCTATGTATCTAATGACTGAACTTGCCTTCATGGTATTTCCTCCATTGAGTTTGGGCTTTAAGATCTTTTTCACTCCCTTGATGTATTCACCTCTAATCTTTTTCTTGACTTCAGTGGGCTTGCTGTTGTCAGTATGAAGAATACCCTTTGTAGTAATCATCCTCATCCAGACTCTTAACGTTATTTTTGTGGGGCATATTGATTCCTTCAGTTTTCACTATTTTTCCTTGTTTGATAGTATTGTAAGTGTGGCACATTTGTCCAAGCCAAACTCCATTGCAATATCTTGGCTATATATATGGACAGTAGAAGAACAGAGCTGGAAGGGACCTTGGAAGTCTTCTAGTCCAGCCTCCTGCTCGAGCAGGAGAATCTATACCATTTCAGACAAGTGTCTGTCTTGTTTCTTCTTAAAAATCTCCATGAATGTCCACAATTTCTGAATGCAGGCTGTTCCACTGTTTAATTGTCTTCACTGTTAGGAAGTTTCTCCTTAATTCCAGGGTGCTCCCCTCTTTGGTCAGTTTCCAACCATTGTTTCTTGTCTTGCCCTCTGGTGCTTTGGAGAATAGTTTGATGCCCTCTTCTTGTGGCATCCACTCAAATACTGGAATACTGCTATCAAGTTGCCCCTGTTTCTTCTTTCCTTTAGACTAGCCAAATCCAAGTCCTGCAACCATTCTTCATATGTTTTGGTCTCCAGGCCTTTGATCATTTTAGTTGATCAAAGGTCTCAACATCTTTTTTGTAGTATGGTGACCAAAATTGGTTGCAGTATTCCAGGTGTAGTCTTACTAAGGTTTTATAAAGTGGTACTAATACTTTATGTGATCTTGATTCTATGCCTGTGTTTATACAACCCAGGATTGTATTAGCTTTTTTGGCTGCTGCTGCACACTGCTGGCTCTTAGTCAAGTGATCGTCCACTAGGACTCCAAGGTCCCTCTCACAGTTGCTGTTTTTGAGCCTAGTCTTGCCTAATCTGTACTTGTACCTTTGATTTTTCTTGCCTAAATGTAAAACTTTGCTTTTCTCCACATTAAAATTCATTTTGTTTATTTATTTATTTATTTATTTATGAGACTTATATACCGCTTTAAGTGCAAGCACTCTCTAAGCGGTGTACACCAGTAAGCAATGTATATATATATTTACATTGCCCCCAACAATCTGGGTCCTCATTTTACCTACCCTGGAAGGAGGGAAGGCTGAGTCAACCTTGAGCCGGTGAGATTTGAACCGCTGACCTGCTGAACACAGTCAGCTAAAGTTGAATAGGGCCCATTGTTTAAGTTTGTCAAGATGTTTTGGAATCCTGAGCTTGTCTTCTGGGGTGTTGGCTATTTCTGCCGGCTTAGTGTCATCTGCAGATTTGATGAGTTCCCCTTCAATTTCCTCATCTAAGTCATTAATGAAGATATTAATGAGTACTGGGCCCACTGCTTGCTTCTCTCAATGTGGATGTAGTACTATTGAGGACTACTTGTTGAGTATGGTTTGTCAGCCAGCTACAGATCCATCTGATGGTGTTGTTGTCTATCCCACCTTTTTCTAGCTTACTAAGCAGCAGGTTGTCATCTACTTTGTCAAATGTCTTACTGAAATCTAAGTATACTATGTCTATAGCGTTTTACTGGTCTACTAATTTAGTCACTTTGTCAAAGAATGAAATAAGATTGGTTTGGCATGATCTGTTTTTGACAAACCCGTGCTGGCTACTGGTTATAACTTTGTTTCTAGTTGTTTGCAGATCTGTTTTTTTATTATCTTTTCCAGGATCTTCCCAGGTATTGATGTTAGACTGATTGGTCTGTAGTTTCCTGGGTCTGTTTTTTCCCCCTTTCTTGAAGATGGTAACCACATCAGCCCTTTTCCAATCATCAGGTACTTCCCCAGTGCTCCAGTATTTTTGAAGGATATGGTGCAATGGTTGAGCAGCGATTTTATTTCAGATGGTGTTTTTCTATATAGCTTCAGATCATCCATGTAAAGGAAGTGGAATAGTCTGGCAGATGTTTTTGATGTTTGATAGCCATTTCCGAAGTTATTCAGTATTGTTGACAGAGGAAACAGTGCAATAACAAATAGCAGTGATGATAGTGAATCTCCTTGAAATCTTCCTCTCTTGATATTAACCTCTCCCAGTATCTCACCATTGACCTGCAACTGTGTCTTTCATTGTGCCATCAATCTTTGCACAAATTTTCTGATGTTTCTACTGACTCCTGTTATTTCTAGGCACTTGATTATCCAGTCATGTGGCAGAGAGTCAAATGCCTTTTTGTAGTCAATCCATGCTACATTCAGGTTGGTCTTCCTTCTCTTGAAGTTTTCCAAGATCATTTTGTCTATTAGGAGATGATCTTTTGTTCCTCTGCTATTTGGGGCAGTTTCCTTTCTGCTTAGGGGGAAAGAGATTGTTTTCAACTAGATGCTGTTGGACTGCATTAGCTACCACACCAGTTAGCAATTTGAAAGTTGCTGGTAAGCAGGTAATTGGTCTGTAGTTGTCTGGTGCTACCTGTTATATCCCGAGCCTTGCAAACGGCTTGGGCGTTTGCAGGCAGTCCCGGGCAGGTGCAAAGCTGCCCGGGACCAGACAGGCTGTCGCCAGCGCCGTGCGCATGCGCGGGTGCTGGTGCGGGAAAAGTATCGCATTTACCCGGGAAATGTCTATATAAGAAGCTGGGAGGTTTTGGGAACTGAAGAAGCCATCTACTTGTAAGCTGAACGCAGAATGAAGAAAACTGAGAACTTCAACTGCTTCTCGTGTCTGCTTCCCGCCAAGGACTCAACACTGGCGACGAAGGTGGGATCGCCTTACACCGCCTGGAAAGGAAGAAGTGTAAGCTTACGCAAGTGAGTCCTGAGCGGCGGAACGGCGTCGACTCGGCAGCTACCCGCCAATCCAGTGCGCATTCGGGGGTAGGCTGGCTGATAGACCCATCTCCTGAAGATGGCGAAAATCGGAAGGCTTTCGGAATTCGACGTCTCACATCCAGAGCGGTGGGAGTCATACGTAGCCAGGGTGGAGAACTACTTCAAGGCAAACCAAGTGAGGGAAGAGAGCTTGAAGGCTGCCACCCTGCTTTGTGTTTGCGGCCAAGACGCCTTCGACATCGCAGAAAACCTTGCAGCACCTGTTCCAGTAGAGTCTGTAAGCTACGCAGATCTGAAGAAGCTACTGAAGGAGCACTTCCACCCCAAGATGTCCGTCATCGCATGGTGCCACACCTTCGAGCAGAGGGATCAACGGCCCGGTGAGTCGGCCAAAGAATTCATCGCCGCATTACGGAAGGCCGCCAAGCACTGCGAGTTCAAAGACCTCGAAGAACGACTGAGGGACCGATTCGTGTGTGGGTTAAGGCATCGAGATCTACAACAGAGACTTTTCGCTAAAGAAGAATTGTCCTACCAAGATGCCTTAAGGGAAGTCACTGCAGAAGAAGCAGCAGGCGGCACTGTCAAGAACATGCGGCCGATCAGAAACAGTCCAGAGGTTGCATCCGTGCACCAGGAAGACGTCCAAAGAAACTCCGAGGAGGATCCGGACGAGGAAGTCGACCATCTCCACCCCACGAAGGAAGAAAAACAAAAGGGAAGCTCTTCAGCTCCGCTCAAGTGCATCGGCTGTGGAGGTCGCCACAGGAGAACCGACTGCAAGTTCCGCTCCGCTACCTGCCGGGCATGCGGCAAACAAGGACACATTGAAGCTGTGTGTCTGGGCCGACGAAAGGTACAACCTCAGGAAGAACTGCGCCTGAAAGGTACCAGATTCCCCAGCCAGAATAGGGTAGGGTTTTGCGCTTCGCGAAGAAGCATCCTTAGGACAGGCACACACAAGCCCATTAAGAAAAAGCTGTCACTCAAGGTGAAGCTACAAGGGGTTCCATTATCTATGGAACTAGACACAGGGTCTGCCTTTTCAATTATCTCCTTGCATACATTTAGGAAGATTTGTTCCGGTAGTGGAACTCAGGCCAAGTTAAGGCCTTCTGACATTGTGTTAACAGATTTTCAAAATTCAAGAGTGTGTGTTAAGGGGGAGGCCACCCTTAACGTGCAATACAAGAGTTTTGAAGGTCCACTAGACTTATTAGTAGTAGGGGGTGAACGAACGAGTCTCATAGGACTCGATTGGTTTGAGGCCCTGGGGATACACGTCACAGGACTCAACAGTTTACAAACACTCGACCTACAGGAAGTCTGCAAAGAATTTGCAGATGTTTTCAGCCCCCAGCTGGGCACATTCAAAGGACCCCCTGTGTCCTTAAAGCTAGACCCCACTGTCACTCCCATTAGAATTAAAGCAAGAAGGGTCCCTTTTGCTTTAAAGAGTAAAATTGACACTGAGTTAGACAAACTGATTCAACAGGGAATCCTAGAACCTGTTGATTCCAGTCCTTGGGAGACCCCCATTGTCACGCCTCTAAAGGCAAATGGGGACATTCGCATTTGTGCTGACTACAAATGCACTCTGAATAAGGCATTGCAGCAACATGCCTATCCTGTTCCTGTGGTCAGTCATATTCTGGCCTCCCTCAAGGGGGGGGCGTTTTTGCAAAGCTTGACCTAGCTCAAGCGTATCAACACTGCCTGTTGATGATGATGCTGCTATAGCTCAGACTATTGTGACCCACAGGGGAGCCTTTAAGGTAAAAAGGCTGCAGTTTGGAGTGAATGTCGCTCCTGGGATTTTCCAAAGCGTAATGGAAAACACACTGCGGGGCATACCGGGGGTTTGCCCCTACTTTGATGATGTCTTAATTGCAGGAGACTCCACACACATTCTAGCTGAAAGGCTAAGAGCTGTTCTGTTAAGATTCAGGAAATCAGGCCTCAAGCTCAAAAAAGACAAATGCAAGATTGGGGTGCCTTCTACTGAATTTCTGGGGTTCAAAATTGATGCTGCTGGGATTCACCCTGCTGAATCCAAACTAACTGCTATTTTAGAAGCACCTAGGCCAAAGTCCAAGGCCGAACTTCAGGCCTTCCTGGGCCTCCTGAATTTCTACAATTCTTTTCTTCCACAAAAAGCTAGTGTAGCTGAGCCTCTTCACAGGCTACTAGACAAGCAAGCAGTGTGGCAGTGGTCACAAACGCATGAGGGTTGTTTTAACAAAGTCAAGGCTTTGCTCACTTCTAACAGTGTACTTGCACATTTCAACGAGTCCCTTCCTGTGTGCATCGCTTGTGATGCGTCCCCTTACGGGGTTGGAGCTGTCCTGAGCCACCTCAGGTCTGATGGAACTCAGGTTCCTGTTGCATATTACTCCAGAACATTGTCTTCTGCTGAGCGCAACTACGCTCAGATAGACAGGGAGGCTCTGGCTGTTGTTGCTGGAATTAAAAAATTCCATGACTTTCTATATGGCAGGCACTTCACGGTCTTCACTGACCATAAGCCTCTGCTGGGACTGTTTACCACACGTAAGCAGACTCCCCAAATCATTTCCCCTAGAATGCTTAGGTGGTCTATTTTTTTGTCTGCATATGATTTTTCCTTACTCCACAAGCCTGGAAAAGAAATGGGCCATGCTGATGGCCTCAGTAGATTGCCTCTGCCAGTAGTAGAAGCTGACCCTGCGCCAGCTGTCAACATTCTATCAATCCAAGCCTTGCCCGAGCTCCCTCTTAGTGCCAGGGATGTTGCCGCTGAATCAGGTACAGATCACACACTTTCACGTGTCCGTTCCTGGGTTTTGTCTGGTTGGCCTGAGCACTGCCCTAGTCCTGAGTTTCAGAGTTTCTGGTCCTAAAGGAACGAGCTGTCCCTTTCTCAGGGTTGTCTGCTTTGGAGAAACAGAGTTGTCATTCCCACCTCAAGGAGGACTAGGGTCTTAGAATCCCTCCACGAGGGTCATCCTGGCATTGTTCGTATGAAGGCTCTTGCACGCAGCCACTTGTGGTGGCCTGGTTTAGATAAAGATATTGAGGCTAAGGTGCATGCATGCCACCTGTGCCAACGATCTCGCCCAGAGATGCCCCAAGCTCCCGTGCATAGATGGGAGGAAACACAGTCCCCATGGTCTAGGGTGCACATTGACTACGCTGGACCCTTTCAGGGCCAGTTTTTCTTGGTCCTTGTTGACAGCCATTCGAAATGGCTTGAGGTTGTACCTGTCTCATCCACCACCACTGCAAAGACTATTCAGGTACTGAGGGGGATTTTTGCTGCACACGGGCTGCCAGATGTCATTGTGTCCGACAACGGCCCTCAATTCACTTCCTCCAAATTCCAAGCTTTCTTACAGGCAAACATGATTCGTCATGCCACGTCTGCACCCTTCCACCCGTCCACCAACGGTATGGCTGAACGTATGGTGCGCATCACAAAGGACGCATTGAAAAGACTCACCTACGGGGACTGGCATCACAGGTTGGCTGACTTTCTCCTTTCTTATCGCACCACACCGTCCACTTCTACAGGGAGAAGCCCAGCTGAACTTTGTTGGGGGCGTCAACTTACTACTAAACTTGACCGGTTGCATCCAGACAGACTACCTTCATCTACCTCACATCCTAGGGCACCTAGACAACTACTTGTGGGTGCCCCGGTTTGGACTCGCAATTACGGGCCTGGTCATACATGGGTCCCCGCTTCTATTTCCAGGGTCACAGGTCCTCTCTCCTACGAGGTAGCCCTGGACAACAGTCGTGTCCTGCGTCGGCACATCGACCAACTCCGCCCTCGGTGGGACTTTTCAGATGAGACTCCTGGGTCTTTTCCAGGGGGGGAGGGGGACCCTTTGGAGCAAAGGGAAGGGCACGAGCTGCTGCCCATCTCCACTGATGGAGCCACAAACGGCCCATCCCAGGGTTCCGCGAGAGCTCCGAACAAGAATTCTATGAGCCTACCTAATTACCAGGCATCCACGCCTACTCCAGCCAGGGAGTCACCCCGGGGGCATACTCACTTTCCACACACATCACACAGCACTCCAGTCATGGAGGATACCCGGGGGCATCCCAACAAATCATTCCCCGCAAGAGAGCTGGCACACAATCCCCAAGGTTGGCCTGACCTTACCCCAAATCCTACAGGGGGTCAAACATACAGGGAGGTGGTCGAGGAACCAAGTCCCGACTACAACACCTCTAGCCCAAATCAGGGAGTAACTGAGTTTTGGGAAAGTACAGAAACCCACACAAGCCCGGACACAGAACGGGGTTCAGGGAATGGACAGCCTCCTGACAGGTCTTGGACGGACCTAGGAGGTTCAACAGAGACGCCCAGCAGTGGCTATCACTTCAAGGGGCCCGAGGGTATACAGCTAGGCAGGTCAACCAGGTCACAAAGTGACAGAAGCCCTGGCCTGACGAGCCCGGTGGGTGAGCAAGCAGGCCAGGCAGCGGGGCACAGTCCTTGGAAGGCACCAAGGCAAAATAAGGAGAACAGGCTCACATCTTCCTCCAGTCAGGGAACTCATGCTAGTAACCCAGAGCTGAGAAGGTCACAGAGAGCAAAGAAGTGTCCTAAATACTTAGAGGATTACATAACATTGCTGGCTAAACAAAAGCCAGGTAACGATAGGAGCACTGAGAAGCAGAACACTGCATAAAATAAATGTTTATATGTTGGTAGTAGTTTTAGCCCGGGGGAAAGGGGTGTTATGTCCCGAGCCTTGCAAATGGCTCGGGCTTTTGCAGGCAGTCCCGGGCAGGTGCAAAGCTGCCCGGGACCAGACAGGCTGTCGCCAGCGCCGTGCGCATGCGCAGGTGCTGGCGCGGGAAAAGTATTGCATTTACCCGGGAAATGTCTATATAAGAAGCTGGGAGGTTTTGGGAGCTGAAGAAGCCATCTACTTGTAAGCTGAACGCAGAATAAAGAAAACTGAGAACTTCAACTGCTTCTCGTGTCTGCTTCCTGCCAAGGACTCAACATTACCCCTTTTGCTGGATCTTTCATTATCAAATAAGCTTTCCCAGTTGTTAGCCACTTTTCAATTTCTCCTTATTGTAGTATGTTGTTGAATTGCTTGGCAATGACTGGGTATAGAGCAGTCAGATGTTAAAACCAAAAACCATGCAGTTCATCTTTACCTTGTGCTGACCAATTCTTGATCTTCCTTGCTCTTTTCTCTATTTCTTCTGTTATTATTAGTGTCAACTTCTGTTTTATTTGCATCCACCTCTTTTAACCAAGCTGAATTCTTGTTATATTTCTTTGGATTATTCCATATCTGCATCAGAATAGGTACTGACTGATTCATTGCAGTTTTTCCATTGATGGATTGTAGAAACATTTCTGATTGGTTTTAAATTGGAGGTTCTACTTATAATTTTCAATTTGAGCTTCATATCTGCTGATCTTCCTGCTATAGCTATTATTTACTGCTTTATTATTTCCAGTGCTTCCTTGAACTTCCTTATTTATAAGTGGTATTTCTTGATTAGATATTCTTTGGTCTTCTTCTTCAGCTTCTTTTCTTTCATCTGTTCTAGCTTGCCTGCATCTGATCTTAACTTGCTGATCTTATTTTCTAGTCTAACCTTCCATTTTTGTAGTGCACTGTTTGGGTTTTTTCCTTGTTAGTTGATTTTGCATCCCAGATATTCAGTTTTAACTGCAGCTGTGCTGTACATTAGTTGGTTTGTTTCTTGCAGTGAGTTGATGCTTATACTTGATATTGCAGTATTTGCATCTTTTAATGCTTCTGCTAGCTGTTTCTTTGTAATAAGCTTTAATACAGGTAGCCTTATTCTGTTGTTTTTATGCTGTTCTAGATGCTCAGTTATTCTTTGTTTCAATTCTTTTATTTCTTTAGTTAGAAGGCTTTGTTCTTCACGAGGCAGAGGTACTGGTTTCCAAATGAAAACAATTATATATTTCTGCTGGATTCCTCTACTGCCAACTCCCCCTGATTTTCCTCTACATTCTGAGTTACTTCTGGCAGGGCTTTGATTTCTTTGCCCTGGGTAAACCTTTGCAGTTCATCCAATTCTGTTTCTGTAAATACTTTATTTTGTATTATAAATCAATTATTTTTGATTCTGGATGTTGTTTTCTAGAACTGGTGCATTCATTTCAAATATCTCCTTTTTGTTGGACTGATCTGTAATAACAGATCATTATTTCTTTGTTTTCAATCACTGTGTATTTGTGACAGAATTACACTTTTTCTTCCCGTAGTTCTGCAGCAGCTGGCCCTGGTTGCTCAGCCAACAGTCCTGAGTCATGTAGCCCATTTTTCACCAGATATCCAGGAATTCCAACATGTAGTGCAGACCTTATTAACCTGGCCAATATCCGAGCCGGTATGGCTTTCCGAAATTTATGTCTTACCATATTTTTTATGGGAGAGACATTTTTTGTCTGATTCCTCTGATGAGACCTGTCCAGTATGGTTGAACCTCTGGCATAGCTCTCATCTTCCTCAGAATACACAAGCCCCATGAGCATGTCAAGGTAGTGCCACACTGGGGGTTTATTATTATTATTATTGTTGTTGTTGTTGTTGTTGTTGTATTTTCATACATCCCTCCTCCAGACATTCAGAAACATTGGTGCAGCTTTAAAATGAGTCTGGTTGGTTATAATGTGCTTGTAGCCCTCTAGTTCTATTCTTCTCTCTCTGTTGTATTTTAGCCCCTTTTCCTTGCCTCAGTACCTTCCCTTAAACTCTCTACTTTTCCTGCTTCAAACAGATTTGCCTCACATCTTTCATGCCTTTCTAGTAGAGAATGGAACTTCACTAGGTAGATCACAAAAGGAAAACCAATTCTATAAGAATGTTCTACAATAACAGAATAACAAACTTGGAAGAGACCTTGGAGGTCTTCTAGTCCAACTCTCTGCTCAAGCAGGAAACTCTTTCCTGCTTGAAATACTATTTTAGACAAACAGTTGTCCACTCTCTTCTTAAAAACCTCCAATGTTGGAGCAGCCATGACTTCTGGAGGCAAGTTGTTCCAGTGATTAATTGTTCTAACTGTTCTTTAACGGTTCTCTCTTTGATTATTTTCCATCCATTTGACAAGGATAGTGGATCAGATTGTTGTTTCTCATTCTTTCTCTCTGTCTCTTGCTTTTTAAATTATCATTGTGGTTTTATTACTATTGTGAGCCACAATATTTTACAAGCTAGGCCATAAAATAAATAAAATAGTAAAATAAAATAGCATTATTATTATTATTCAAATGTCCTTCCCTGCAGATTTTTAGGAAGCCCATTAAAACATGGCTACTTCTTCAGTTTTCAGAAGCTGGGACAATATGATCTGTTTCCTCTAGCAATAGAAATTGCTTTTATTTGGTGACCATTAAATGGACCAGATTCCAGAAGTTTTACACACTTTTTATATATTGTTACTGTTATGAATTGGGACCCTGATGCTTTATTCTAATGCACACTGGGTTGTTGTTGGGATATATAAATTCAGAGTCATCACTGATTAGAATAAGCCAGCAAAATACACAGGCAGACAGACAGACACACACCAATAAGGCTTAATTTAATGCAATAGAATCAGAAATAACTCTAGGTGGAAGACCAGATTTGCATGGTTTTCTTTGTAAATCTTCCTTCAAAAGAAAACTATCACTGCAGACAAAAATATTATGAACCAGATTTTCTCAATTGGGGGGGGGCAGAGGGGTTTGGAAGAATTACTTTTCAATTAAAGGAGTGAGATTCAAAAAAGAAAATTCATTTTACTCAATTCTTTTTGCCACTCTGCTACATAGTCTAAACAGTAATAGAATGGGATTATTTATATGTACAAATGGCATTTATTTTCTGAGTGTGCAGAGTGAGACCAATATATACACAAATGGCATTTGTGTATATATTGGTCTCACTCTGCACACTTCCAACCCCCCTGCCAGTAATACACTATAAGGGAAATAATGAAAAATATTAATAAATTTGGTAGCATTGAAATCATGTATTTGTCAAGCTGAAATAGCGTGTCTTGCAGTGATTCCAAATGAAAATAAAACAAATTAAATAGGAACAAATATTGTAAAGCATGACAATTATAATTTTAAACAATTCCCTAAGATTATAAACTTTTAATTGAAAAAAGTTGGCATATATATATATATATATATATATATATATATATATATATATATTATAAATACACACATACTATATGTAAACACACATATGCACACATGCGCGCACACATACAGAATCAAAAATATAAAATTAGGACCAGATAGCTATAATAATAATATTGTTGGAACAGCAGCTTTCAGATTTATTCAGACTAATGAGTGCATCTAAATTTTGAGGATGCTAATTCACTGAAGTTGGTTCTCTGGCAAGACAGGAAAAACAACAAGGCTGTCACTGGTTATGAACAAAGTAAATTGGTTATATGACTGACAGTAGAAATTTCTTTTAACATCAGTAAAGGGAGGTAGAAGTGTCAGCTAAGAGGACAGATGCTGACTTCTCCAGCACTCATAGAGTTTGTATACGATCACGAAGGAACACATTGACTTGATGCCAGCTTAATAGGCTCAGCATAGCTGAAATTCAGATGGAAGAGGAAACCATAAAACAGCTTTAGGAAGCTATCCAGGCCATTAACACAAGCTCAGAACCCATAGTCCTGAGTCAGGATCGGCTGAGAACTTTCTGTCTAGTTTTCCTTCCTATAAATTGTGGTGATGTTTCATTACTTTTATTTACTACTTCATCTTGGCAGAAGGGGGGAAAGTAGGAGGAATAGATGACTGAAATCTTTATAATAAACAAGGAAAAAACAAACTAAAGGATTAGAAATGTGTGTGTGTTGTGTAATAAAAAAATCCAAACAGCAAACCACAAAATAATATACATGAGAAGGAAGGAAGGAAAAGAAGGAAGGAAGGAAGGAAGGAAGGAAGGAAGGAAGGAAGGAAGGAAGGAAGGAAGGAAGGAAGGAAATATAACCTTTTATTTTCATCTCTTCTCCAAAATTTCATTTCTGCAAAAGTACTGCAAGCCACTTTAGCTGACTGTGTTCAGCAGGTCAGCGGTTCAAATCTCACCGGCTCAAGGTTGACTCAGCCTTCCATCCTTCTGAGATAGGTAAAATGAGGATCCAGATTGTTGGGGGCAATGTAAATGTAAATATATATAAACATTGCTTACTGGTGTACACTGCTTAGAGAGTTCTTGCACTTAAAGCGGTATATAAGTCTCATAAATAAATAAATAAATAAATAAATAATGTTGTCCCATACAAAGAATGTAGAACTGCAGAGGTATATTTCTTGAAATAATTTGAGAAATATCCTGCAATGCATGAAACAGATCTATTGGACAAACAGGGTGTAATTATTATTATTATTATATACATAATAATGTGAAATCATGGCTGCTGCTTCAGTTCTTGGTCTTCACACCCATCAAGTTCTTCCCAAGAACCTAGGATGTGCATCAGCGTAGTATACTGTATGTGTCAATCCATACAGTGGCTTTTGAAATTGACAGATAGAAATGTTGTCAATATGCAGATCTTTTAGGTACCATCCAAAATTTTTTGATATGGCATCCAGCTTGCCAATAAGCACTGAGTTCATGACCACCTGTGTATGCCATAATTTTTTAAACTTTGATTTCCAGATCCTGATATTTTGTGATGTTCTCCAATTCTTTGACTTCTACTATTCCTGGTTATTGCCATGTCCATTATCCATACTTTTTCTTTTCTACTGCAATCTAGTATATTATGAACCAAGACTTTATCGGTTTATATTCAGATGTCCCACAATATTTAAACATGTTCAGTTTTTTTCAACTCTATGTTCCCACCAAATTTTCATTACTGACACATGATAATTTTTACAGATGTTCATCTCCAATAGAATTCATGATAATTATAAAAAGGTTTTTTGACATGTTCCAACAGGTGTCTGAACAGATCATACTGAGTATTACACCATCTAGGTTGTGTCCTAGAGCACACCCTAAATATTTGGGTCACCTTATGGAGAAAAAATGGAATAGACAAAAAAATATCACCTTGAAAATAGTGACCTGAAATTATTGGACATTAAATTTGAGAAATGCCTTTTACTGTCTGTCTGAAACCCAGCAATAAATATCCATTCTACTTATCATCCCAAAGCAATCACAAGAGTAGCCTTTCAGGTGGTAGGTTTCCATAAGCAGACCTGAATGAATATATTAGTGTTATCTACAAGAGAGAAAATGTCCCCTCCCTGTTTAAAAAGAAGTAAGCTTCACAGCAGTGTCTAAGTATGCAAACAGATTCATTCATGTGCATTTAGCCTTGTGCCAAGCCCACATTCCAGAACAAGCCTCTGTTAATCACAGCAACATCTGCCAAACTTTTAAGTAGCTTCATCATGTATGATTTATTTCCTACATACTATATCCTTTACCTGTGGTCTCCTGAAACTAATACCTTCAAACTAAAAAGAATGATAAACAATTCTGGCTAAATATATGTATTATACTCTATATTTTCCTTTGACATAATTTTAATTTATGTAATTTTACATTAAAAGACAGTGACAACTGAGAAGCTGAGGACACGAAAGAGTGAAAGAGAAAAAAAGCAATCCAGCTGAATGACTTTGGGTCAATCATTCTCTCTGTCAGCCAAACCCACATCACAGGGTGATTAATATGAGGAAAATAGGAAGTGGGAACATTAATATGCAATATCTGGAGTGATAATGATGACGATGACGATGATTGATGATGATGATGATGAAGATGATGAATTTTCTGGAAAAATCTCACAGGTGGTCCAGAAATGCCCAAGGAATGAGTTTCAGCTGTTGCTTCACAAATAAAACATTTCAAGAATAAGATTCTTCTTCCCCATTTTAAATGACCTTCTGCACTGAGAAAGTATTTCAGTATTTAAGTATTTCAAACAAGGATTCCCTTTCTATGCTTTACTGGAAGATGGTAATTTTTAATAGCTTGTGCATGATATGGTATGTGCATGATGATTAATAAATAATGTGCAATTCACATAGAATGTGCCTTATTGCAGGATAAAAATAGTAGCAGTGAAATAATTGCCCCAAAGTTTGAAATGAAGCTCTATAATGATACCATTATATCAAGGGTGTCAAACTGCCAGCCCATGGACCGGATGTGTCATGCTGAAACCACACCCACCCCATTGCTGGCAATGGAAAAAAAGTTGCAATATGTCATGACATGTCACATGACATTGCGAGTTTAACACCCTGCATTATATGATACATATATCAGTTATCAGAAGAAGAGATATTCCAAATTTTATAAATATACAGTACTATATTATCTGAAAAATTGTGATGGTGCTAAATATTATTACTATATACAGGCAGTATGAAATCACAGCTACCAGTTCTTTAGCTGTGTTGGCCTTCATACTCATCAACTTCTTCCCAAGAACCTAAGATATCATAATGTATCAGTATAGTATAAGTGTGGATACAAGCAGTATCACCTTTTTTAATTGACAGATGGAAATTATGTCATTTTTTTTTCACAAGCTAGGCATCTACTGATTTGCTGCTGCTTTTGCAGCTTTGCACAATCTGTAGTTTGAATTATTTGATGATCTTTCAATTCTGGCCTTGACTGCATTAGTTCAAATAGCTTGCTCTTTTATAGCCAAACTCAAACCTTCAGTTTCCTTTTTTTTAAATGTTCCATTTGTTAGCCATTGTGGGGTTTATTTTTATCTACTGTTCTTTGATCTTTTGAAAAAAATGACCATGTGATGCTTTTCCTTGCCAGCATGCTGTCCCTGTTTTTATTACATTATTTCTGTATTTGTGTTTTATTTCCTGTACATTCAGTCAGTTTCAGTTTTTAAGTTGCATCAATGTTTGTATTTGGCTGTCTGTTACATAATCAGCCAATGCATACTTTTCTCCTTTGACAGTTTATTATTATTAGATTTTTATCCTGGTTCATATGGATTTTGATGAACTCAAGCCCAATACTCAAGTCTCAGAAAGCATGCCTCATACTCCTGCCTTCTGTTTTCCCCACAAGAAGGTTAGACATTGAAGTGGCATTTGAAGAGAAGAATCCAATCTTTCTTTTCAGATAAGTTTCAGTGATATAACTAAAAGTATGAAAAGGTCTGATTCAAGTTAATCATATATGATGCTTTACACAACACACAATTGATCATGGGAATTCATCATTTGTATTTGTATTTGTATTTAATTTTATTTATATGCCGCCCAATCCCAAAGGACTCAGGGCAGCGTACAGAGTTAAAACAATCATAAAACAATAAAATAATACAGTCATACCGCGAGTCCGATCATATCCCGCCCCCCCCGGGGACATCAGCCCCACGCCTGCCGGAACAGGAGAGTTTTAACGGCTTTCTTAAAGGCCGGCAGGGTGGGAGTAGTTCGAACCTTGGGGGGAAGTTGATTCCACCAGGTCGGAGCCACCACAGAAAAGGCCCTTCCCCGAGGGCCCGCCAGCCGACATTGTCTGGCCGACAGGACCTGAAGGAGGCCCAGTCTATGGGACCTCACCGGTCTCTGGGAACTGTGCGGCAGAATGCGGTCCTGTAAGTAGCCTGGCCCTGTGCCATGAAGGGCTTTAAAGGTGATAACCAACACCTTGAATTGCATCCGGAGACCCACAGAAAGCCAGTGCAGCTCGCGGAGGATAGGTGACACATGGGCGTACCTTGGCGCGCCCACAATCGCCCTTGCGGCTGCGTTCTGAACCAACTGCAGCCTCCGAACACCCTTCAAGGGTAGCCCCATGTAGAACGCGTTACAGTAATCCAGTCTTGAGGTGACAAGGGCATGAGTGACTGTGAGTAAAGCCTCCCGGTCCAAATAAGGCCACAACTGGTGCACTAGGCGAACCTGTGCAAAGGTCCCCCTGGCCACAGCCGATAGATGTTGTTCCAAATTTAGCTGTGAGTCCAGGAGGACACCCAAGTTGCGTGCCTGCACTGAGGGAGGTAAATTTGCCCCCCCCAGGACTAATGATGGACCATCCAGTTGGCCTTTGGGAGGCAAGACCCAGAGCCACTCGGTCTTGTCAGGGTTGAGTCTAAGCCTGTTCACCCCCATCCAGACCCTCACATCTTCCAGGCACCGGCACATCACGTCGACTGCTTCACTGAAAGGACACAGGGTGGAGATATATAATTGGGTATCATCCGCGTACTGATGATACCTCACCCCGTGTCGCCGAATGATCTCACCCAGTGGTTTCATGTAGATGTTAAAAAGGAGGGGGGGACAGGACCGAGCCCTGAGGCACCCCATGATCGAGGCGCCTAGGGGTCGATCTCTGTCCGCCCGCCAACACCGACTGCGACCTGTCAGAGAGGTAGGAGGAGAACCACCGCAATACGGTGCCGCCCACCCCCACCCCCATCATAGATAAGGTGATGGCCACTAACTTAAATGGTTTTTAAAAATAAACTGAATAAATACATGAGGACAACTCTGTCAAATGTTATTGATTGAGGCTCAGTGTTGACATCTCAACACTGCATGCCTCCACACGTCAATTGCAAAAAATAATATGGAGAGAGACGTTATGACTTCATCTCCTGTGGTTAATGGGCTCCTCCAAGATTTTTTGTTAGTCACTTTGAGAAACAAAATAATGGACTAAGATGGGCTTTGGCCACATTCAGTGGGATAGTGCTCTAGAGTGTTACCTAATTATGCAAAAACTCAATTCTGATAATAATCTTGATCAATGCAGATTTCTCTGGGAACCCCTCTCCCCAAAATGCTATGGGGTTTGCTTCCAAGAGAGCACTCGTAGAATTGCAAGGTAAAGATGTCCCTCCCTCCATTCTTGAGGTTTTTCTCTCCACCATTGGATGTTTTAGCTCCCAGACTTTAGCCCTCATCATGACTTTTATTTTCTGCAAAGTTGCCATGTTCCTGAACTCTTCTCTTTCCCTACAGTTGCAAATACAATCTTAGTTGCCTCCTATGCAAGAGGTTCAACTGACAAATGTTGGCATGCAGCTGCTCCACAATGCAGAGAGGTGAGAGGAGGCAATATATCCTTCCAATTCCAATTTAAATGCCAGATGGTTTCCCCATCCCTGAATGAGAGGGACAACTGTTATCTTACTGCATTTTAGGTGCCCTCAGAATGGAGCATTCATTTAGATATGGAAACAGATTGAAAATAAGGAATCACGCTATTTTCAAATCAAGGTACACTGAGGTCTGTCTTTCTCAATACATTTTTCCCACCCTTTATGTTAAATTTTATTATACAGACTTTTTAGCAACTAGTTCATATCAACCAAAATGAACTTGTTTAGATAACACTCCTGGCTATTCTTACTTACATTCTTGGATTAATCTGAACCCTTCACATTGATAGAAAGCAGTTCAAGGAGCCCAAATATGCATCAAATATGTCAATTCTTTGGAGAGAAATCTTACAGTTAAAGAACACATACATCAACAGAGGGTGACAAAAAGGCAGAAGTACTGCTCTGAATTATATATTACAGATAGACTAATGTAAATCAAAATTGTGATTACAGAAAAGCCTTATGTGTTTTTTTTTCTTGAAAGAAGTTTTGCAACATAGAATTTGGAGACTTTGATGTAACATTCATTGTTGTTGTTAACTTGAGAAACTGAATGGCAAAGGTTATTTATTTATTTATTTATGTGTTGGGGTTTTTTGCAGTTGTCTATGAACATAAAGAATCAATTGGAAGAAAACAGCAAATCAAGCTCATAAGTACAAGACATATTGTATATTTATTGTGATTTACATTAGTCTTGTAGAATGAAAATGAGAGTAATAGAATGTGTGCAAGTATGTGTGTTTGTGTGTAAAAGAGAGAGGGAGAGAAAACTGCTTGGAAGGAAATGTGGTCAGAGAGTTGAGTCTGGTAGGGCTGACATGGTAATTAAACTTAAAAAACTGTTTTTTATGTATAGATTAAAATCATTAATTTTACAAAAAACAAAATGAATAAACTCATTGTGTATGTGAATGATGTATTTATAAAAATATAACAATGGGTTCCCTTCGCATAGTCCAATGATATTTGTGTTCAGTGATTGCAAAACATATGCAACTTTATAACAAGTACAGTGATTAACTGTAACTGATTGGGAAGTAACCTTGGTTCATAAATTGAAATCCAGTAATCCCATCCCATCATCTCCAAAGGCTTAAAATGAATAATATTTTAAAAGAATGTAAAATAATCAATACATATTCTTGGCATAGCATCTCAAGATACATTCAGAGCAGACTAAGTTGATTTAGAATGCTTGGGAGAGAAATACTGCTTTGCTTTGGTGCATTTCAGTAAAGATGCTTATAATGGAATCAAACTGAAAAAGGTCCTGGATGTGCCCAGTGAGAGTTATGACTTTTTCTTTTGTACTCATATCCCTGCGATATCCAGATTGGCACTAGTGGTGAAATATCAAAGACATCTGGACTACTGCAACGTGCTCTACATGGGGCTACCCTTGAAAAGTATTCGGAGACTACAGTTGGTCCAGAATGCAGCCACGCGAGTGATAGTGGGTGCTCCTTGATACACCCATGTTACACCTATCCTCCGTAAGCTGCACTGGTTGCCTATTGGTCTCCGGGTCCAATTCAAGGTGTTGGTCATTACCTTTAAAGCCCTATATGGCTCAGGGCCAGGCTATTTGCGAGACCACCTACTACCTCATAGTTCCCTACATCCGGTTAGATCCCACAGGCTGGGCCTCCTTCAGGCCCCGTCGGCCAAGCAGTGCCATTTGGCGGGGCCACGGAGGAGGACCTTCTCTGTGATGGCGCCCACGCTTTGGAACCAGCTCCCCCCGGAGATTAGGACCGCTCCCACCCTGTTGGTTTTCCGTAAGCTACTTAAGACCTGGCTTTTCCAGCAGGCCTGGGGTTTATAAAACCTGACCCCTGGATGACTGTCTTTGTACTGTTTGTTTGTTATGTTTTATGTGTTTTTTATTGTTAGCTGCCCAGAGTCCTTCGGGAGTGGGGCGGCTTATAAATTTTAAAAATAAAATAAAATAAATAATAAATTACACCTTCCTTCACAAAAAGAACCACCCCAACTGGCTGCTTCACATCAAAGTAAGGGGCTTTGCGTGTTTCTCAACCTTGGCAACTTGAAGATGTGTGGACTTCAACTCCCAGAATTCTGTAGCCAGCATGCTAGCTGAGGAATTCTGGGAGAAGTCCACACATCTCCAAGCTACCAAAAACCACTGAACTAGATGATCTCTAAGGCCATTCCAATACATATGATTGATGACTGTATGATTCCATTCCTTGAACATGAACAAAAGTCTTTTGAAAGACCAGTTAAGTAGACAAAGCAAAATGTCAGCTTCAGTCTGAGACTTAAAGGCAGCATTTTGTACAACTGCTTCAGTGAATGAGACTACTGGAGTTTGCATGGTTTTACATTTTGATTTTAATGCACCTATCCAACAAATGTTTTTCAGTATTTGGTATTTGAAATGCATAGCTAGTTGATAGAGTAGTTGTTGCTCTTGTGCAGTGAGTTGATTTTTGCATTTTGTTTATTTATTAATTTGTTTTTGTGGGGACCAATTTGCTCTAGCAATATCAAATGTGGTGCGGAGGGTGAAGAAGCTAGTTTCAGATAAGAGCTGCTAGTCAAGCTAAATGTTGCTCATGGCTTTATTGGTTATAGCTTTGCAAGGGCTATGGTCCTGTATAGGATTTCAAATTATGTTATGCTTCTGAATAAGCAGATTCAGCCATTTGTCTGGTGTGCTGTGAGATGAAAGGAGGATACTCTAGCTCTCTTTATTTTCTATGGAGATTCTTAGTTATCCGGGTCATGGTTGTCCCAAAAGTGCTTTTTTCGCAAGGCAACTGGACTTTCTTGCTTTTCTTTGAAGACGTTTCACTTCTCATCCAAGAAGCTTCTTCAACTCTGATTAGATGGTGGGGAAAGGCAGGATTTATACTCCTTGCAGACAGCTGGTCATTTGCATTCTTTTAGCAAGTCATTGAAGCCCCTATAGGCTTATCTCTGTCGTCAGGGTCGCCTGAGTAGTGCAAATGGGTATGGAGCCTTCTTGGAACTGTTGAAAGAACTGTGTTGTAGACTGGAGATAGTTGATGTCATAACTGAGCAACGTGTTATATGCAGTCCAATGCAGTGAGCCATGTGCAGATCGGTAAATTGGGGAAACAAAACAACCACGTCATAAACACATGGCAGAACAAACCCATCAGGACAAGACACAGCAGTCCATCTGCATTTAAAAGATAAAGGCCACTTTTTCAAAGACAGCAAAGTTCACATATTGGACACAGAGGACCATTGGTTTGAAAGAGGGGTCAAAGAGCCATCTATGTAACAATAATAATTATTATTATTATATCAATCATCGCACAGTCAGCCAGATGTTCAGACTGGATTTGGCATTTTGTCTACCTATCGAGTCCTTACCCAGGACCTGGGATAGGCAGATGTGGATGTTTGATGGTATTACAGATATCGTCGCAGGATGGAAGCAGTTCCTAATAAGGCCGCCTTTTGCAATTGACTAATAGCGAATTTGTCAATGCCAATGGTGTTCAAGTGGTGCTCCAGTTGTTTTGGGATTGCACCCAAGGAGCCTATTACTATTGGTACTACCCTTGCTTGCTTTTGCCACAGTCTTTCTATTTCTATTTGTAGGTCTTTGTATTTTGTTATCTTCTCCAGTTCTTTCTCGTCTATTCTGCTGTCTCAGGCACTGCCACGTCCACTATCCAGACTTTTTTGTCTTTCTTATCGACAATTGTTAAGTCTGGGGTGTTATGTTGCAGGTGCTTGTCTGTTTGAATTCTGAAGTCCCAGAGCAGTTTAATTTTATCATTTTCTATGACTTTCTCTATTTTATGATCCCACCAGTTTTTGCTTACAGGCAAATGATATTTTTTGCAGATCTTCCAATGCACCATTGTTGCTACTTTGTCATGCCGCTGCTTGTAATCAGTCTGTGCAATCTTCTTGCAACAGCTTACCAAGTGGTCCACTGTTTCTTCAGCTTCTTTGCATAGGCGGCACTTACTGTCTGTTGCTGTCTTCTCAATTTTGACTTGTATGCATTTGTCCTTAAGGCTTGGTCTTGTGCAGCCAGAATTAGTCCCTCGGTCTCTTTCTTCAATTTTCCTGCTCTTAGCCAGTGCCAGGTTTTATTATTATCTGCTTTCCCAGCTATTTTTTTCATGTATTGGCCATGTAGTGCTTTGTCTTCCCATGCCTCTATTCTGTTCTTCATTTGGTCTTTCTTGTAGGCCAGTTTGGTCTCTCCAGTAGTAGTAAGCCTTCCTGATATACTAATTTCAGTGCATCTTCATCATTGTTCTTCAGATATTCTTCCAAAGCCATTTTTTCTTCTTCAACCATCTGATGTACTTGTAGCATTCCACGCCCACCTATTTGCCTTGGTAGATAAAGTCTATCAATGTCACTGCGTGGATGAAGGGCTGATTCATTGTCATTATTTTTCTGGTCTGCCTATCCATTGCTTTTAGTTCTGCTTGAGTCCAGTCCACTATTCCAGCTGTGTAACTAATGACTAGAATTGCCCAAGTGTTGATTGCCTTTATGGTATTTCCTCCATTGAGTTTGGACTTTAAGATCTTCTTCACTCTCTTGATGTATTCACCTCTAACCTTTTTCTTGACTTCAGTGTGCGTGATGTTGTCAGCTTGAAGGATACCCAAGTATTTGTAGTAATCTTCCTCATCCAGGACTCTAATGTATTTTCGTGTTGAATCTTGATTCCTTCATTTTTCACTATTTTCCTTGTTGATAGTAAGTGTGACATTGTCCAAGCCAAACTTCCATTCCAATATCTTGGCTATTATATACGGACAGTGTTGAGCAGCGATTCTATTTCAGATGATGTTTTTCCATACAGCTTCAGATCATCCATGTAAAGGAGGTGGGATAGTCTAGCAGATGTTTTTGATGTTTGATAACCATGTCCTGAGTTATTCAGTATTGTTGTTGTTGTTGTTGTTGTTGTTATTATTATTATTATTATTATTATTATTATTATTATTATTATTATTATTATTATATCAAGTATAAGAACCAATTCACTGCAAGAAACAAACCAACTAACGTACAGCACAGCTGCAGTTATAACTGAATACCTGGGATGCAAAATCAACAAAGAAGAAAAACAAACAAACAGTGCACCACAAAAATGGAAGGTTAGACTAGAAAATAAGATCAGCAAGTTAAGATCACATGCAAGCAAGCTAGAACAGATGAAAGAAAAGAAGCTGAAGAACAAGAAGACCAAAAAATACCTAATCAAGAAATACCACTTAGAAACAAGGAAGATCAAGGAAGCACTGGAAATAATAAAGCAACAAATAACAGCTACAGCCAGGAAAATCAGTAGATATGAAGCTCGAATTGCAAACTATAGGAAGAACCTCCAATTTCAATCCAATCAGAAACGTTTCTACCAATCCATCAATGGAGAAACTGCAAGAATCAGTCAGTACCTGACAAGGAAGAAACAGTGCTGTTCTGGAAGCAGATATGGGATAACCCAAAGAAATACAACAAGGATGCGGCTTGGTTAAAAGAGGTGGATGCAAATAAAACAGAAGTTGAAATGAAAGAACTAGTAATAACAACAAAAATGGTAGAAAAAAGAGCAAGGAAAATCAAAAATTGGTCAGCACCAGGTGAAGATGAACTGCATGGGTTTTGGTTGAAACATCTAACTGTTATACACCCACTCATTGCCAAGCAGTTCAACAATATACTACAAGGAGGAGAAATTGAAAAGTGGCTAACAACTGGGAAAACCTACCTAATAATGAAAAATCCAGCAAAAGGTTTCAGTTCCAGGAAGGCCTACTGTTCATCTGATCTTCAACCCAATTACAGTTAGTGGGTAGGATAGTTCTAGGATTTCCTAAATAAGACTATAAGACAGGTTAGAATGCAGTAGAATGCAGTACTGCAGGCTAATTCACTGCTCACTTCAGGAGTTCAATTCTGACCGGCTCAAGGTTGACTCAGCCTTCCATCTTTCTGAGGTCAGTAAAATGAGGACCCAGATTGTTGGGGGCAATATGCTGACTCTGTAAACCGTTTAGAGAAGGCTGTAAAGCACTATGAAGCAGTATATAACTGCTATTGCTATTGCTATATGGCACCATTTCCAGATGACAAATGTGCTACCATTCCATGAGACACCATGAATTTGATCTGTGATTATATTGTTATGTGCTGCTGCAGTTTTCATTGTTCTTGATTCCCCCCCCACCCCCCTGTATTCTTCCATATCAAATGGCTCAACTTAAATAGACTAGTCTAGGAAATGTAATCTGTTTTGGAAAAAAATGAAACAAAATGAAATGACTTCCTTTCAAGAACACAGAATATAATAAAAACAACTGCATATCTGTATATCTCTCAGTATGTGAAAGTATGCATTACTTCTTATATTTTTATTTTGTTTACACAGACGCAGAGGGAGGGAGGGAGAGAGGGAGGGAGGGAGAGAGAGAGAGAGAGAGAGAATCTAACCAATAAAAGCCATGTAAAACAACTAGGGAGCTTAATATGATTTCTGCTGGAATAAAAACTAGACCAGGTTTTAAAAATCCCTATCTTAACAATAGGCAAATTATCCTTCAGTGTCTCCAGTGTACATGCTACAGGAAGGAACTTTCTATTATGAATCCTTTTTTATTCCTGTATGCTATTACCATGAAGATATTGCTATATTGGAAGATACATTCTTACACTGATAAATAGATTGCATAAACAATATACACTCCCAACCCCCATCAACAAGATAATGTCAGTACATTCCAACAAAAAAGGTTCTCCTGTAGCTCCCTTGATTACCCTCCCTACTTTTTTTCTAAATACTAACAAGTGATGCTCTTGGGTTGCCTATGTATTGGAAAACGGGTGAAAAAACTGCAGCTCATAGAATTTCCCACATTTTGCCTTCATCCATTTCTAGCAATAACTTTTAGTGTTTGTCACATATTCTGATTGGGATAAAAGGCTGTGCTTGTTTCTACTAAACCTCTTCTTCTTCTCCTTTCTGCATTTACATAAAAGAGAGGACTTATTTGTTAGATGTCAATAAACTTTAGGGGGTTGTGCACATACTGGACAGTTACTTCACTTCAAAGAGTCAGATGAACTTTGAATAATAAACTCTTGTATGTGCACAGTTGAGTAATCCATTAAGAATCACTAATAGCTTCATATGGAGTCACATACTTACTTTTGATTGCCTGAGCTGAGAAACTGAAAGTGTGTCCAGCATTGTCAGATGTCAACACTGCTAATATTGGATATTCTTGCTTTGACAAAATATGCAGAACTGTCTGGTATTTTTAGAGTTAACTTAGATGATGCTGGGACGGGAGGAGAAAGAATGTGTGTAGGGAGTAAACAAGATAAGGAATAGCAGGCTACAGAAAGAAGTGAACCTTTGCCCTTCAGGCTGATTGGAGAATGTGATTTATGACTGCAAAATAGAGGAGGGGAATAGGCTGGAATGTTATGTGCAGGGGAGGAGAATTCAGATCTTGGCATCCCTCCATGCTGTGCTGATACTCTGTTACACAAAATAAAGACTTTTTAGGAAAACAATGCCTGGAAGTTCTTTGAAGTGTTTCATTGAAATCCAATATGTTGTTTTTCATATGGACTTTCAGAACCCATCAGAGGAATTATTTGAATATTTCACATACAAAGGATCATATGTTACAGAAACCTCTCTAAAAATTAAATCATGATAGCGTTTACAAAGTTGAAATATTACCAAATATTAAATCTGTAAGTGTTGCAAAAATATTCATTTATCTTTCTATATTTGTCAATGCTGGACTTTTCTAACATATGATTTACCCTTCCATAGATATGAAATTGAAAAAATAGCTTGATGTTAGCTAATTTTATAAAAGCATCTCATTTATCCATTTATAAGAACCACCAAGGAGTCATGAGCAAAGTTGGGGCCAGGGAGACTCAACACTCAAGTCTCCATTCTGTTATAATGTCAGTAGGTAATCTTGACTCTAACATTATTTCCCAGCTTATCTCAGGGTTATTATTATAGCATGAAATGGGGGGAGGGAGAGGAGCCATCTTAAACAGCTTTGAGGAAGGGGCAAATAAAGCATTTACGAATAAATATTTTGATTGGTTATTGGAAGCTAAATATTCAGATTGTTCATCAAAAAGGTCTTGAGATTCTTTACACTAAAATAGTCCTGTCCCCTTTATATTGTACAATAAATACAAGAAGCCCTGCTTTTATTTTATTCTCTTGGTCACTAAGATTTTCTATGTATTGGAACATTAAACAAAGATGGACATACCTCATGCTTTACTCCCTATGGATGAAGCTCCAATTCTGATTTAACTGCTGTTAATACAGTATGTTGTGAACAAGTCTCAAATGTCCATTTACTTGTTCACCTGCTTGCATTCAGAAGAGGCAGGGTATGCTTTTTATCCTCATAATTACCCTGTGAAGTAGGCTGAGCTGATTGATGGTTACTGATCACCTACTATTCTTTATTGCTGAATCTGGATTTTAATTGGACCTCCTCCAAGACAGACTGTGTTCTACCCTATCTTGGATCCAAACCATATTTTAAACATACTCAGTCCTACTCCCTCCTTCCTCTCCCCTCTGATACTTTGGCTTGTGTGGTCTTGTGCAGATGGAAGGGAATTTTTAGAACTATGTCCTCAAGTGGTTTTTGAGATGAAGAACTTCCTGATGGATTTTTGCTTCTCAATAAGCAACAATATTGCAGGATTCCCTTTTACCTATCTCTTTACCTTTGTGCCTCTTCTACTCCAGCAGATAGAAAGAAACAAGTAACAGAACTTAGAAAAAGTTGTTCTTTGCTAAAGTAATTGAGGGCAACAGGTACAGAGCCCAGGAGTGTTCAAATGTAAACAAAAATGTATGAGAAATGTAGAGAACACTCAGAGACCTGGATTAGGTATGAATATGAGCTTCCCTTGCAACCCCTTTAATACATTGTTCAAGAACTAGCAATATACAGTTTATTAAGCAATTTTCTTCTCAGCATTCTTTAGGACATAGGAAATCTTTTTCATGTGAAGAAATTATTGAACTACATTACAGCTTTGTAGTTGATGGAAGACTCTGTGGAACTACCTGTAAACCAAGCTTTTCAGATCTGTATCTATGTCTGTGTGTTTGTGTTTGTGAAAGAAAGAGAGATGGAAAAAGACACACTATCTAAGTAAGCAATCAAGACTCATAGTCACAAGTCATACAGATAGTCTTTGATTTACAACTACAACTGGGACCAGAATCTCTGTACTGAGCAATACAGTCATTAATTAAATTGCATCCAATTTTATGACTTTTTTGCCATGGTCGTTAAGTGAATCATTATGGTTATTAAGCAAATTATACAGTGGTTAAGCAAAGTTGGCTTCCTCCATTTGTTGGAAGACCCTTGGGAAGGTCATAAATGTTGAACATGTGAACCTGGAATAGGCGACTGAAGTAAATACAAGCCAGTTGCCAAGCACTCAAATTTTGATCTACAGGGTTGCTGTAGTCATAAGTGCAAGGACTGGTGGTAAGTAACTTTTTCTGTGCCGTCATGTCAAATGTTCATAAGACAAGCACTACCTGTATTAGAAGAACAACAGCTAAAAGAAAATATTGTACTTGTGAAGATACTGAGCCAGCTTTGAAAGACAAAGGGAAATAATTATAATATAATATAATATAATATAATATAATATAATATAATATAATAATGATAATATAAAGAATTTGCACCCCTATTTTATCTTCATCTTATCTTTGTAATGCATATATTATCAATCTGATAATGAACCATAACAATAGTAGAGTGCATTTTAAGACACCTTTAATGGATTTTATATTCAGATTTTTAACAAATTGTTTCTGAAAGAAAATAGGAAGAAGTGAAATATCAAATTATATTAAACAACAAATTCAACTCAAAAGGCCAAAAAATGTAGGTTGGAAGGGAAGCAATTTCATGCAATTGTTTTTTTTTTTACATAGTGGTGAAGCAGTGAAGACGCTACAAATGAAATTGCTACGCATGGCAATTTGTGATCACAACTCAACACATCCTACCTCAAGTTGGATTTCAAAACATTTTCAAGGATGTGACAAATTGTGATCATAGTGGATTATTTGCAAGATTTTTCATTGAACTAAAAATGACAACTCTTGGTAGTTTTACCATATGCAGATTGCCATTAAAAATGTCTGGTTTTTTTTTAATGCAGATCTAATTGGTCATATAGGACATTTCCAATGTGTCCTGAAATAATCCAAATTCCAGAAATTTTTGTTCCAAAAACTTAACTTACTCTAATTTTATACAATGGTTCAGAGCAAATCAATCTAAATTCCATATTTTCCACCTGAACTGAATACCACTTGTTTAATTATTCTTCAAGATTAGATCCACTTCAGGCATTTTGCTACCAAGAAGAAAACTCTGACATACATGTTTCAAGAGCTCTATTCATTTGAAAAAAATTGTTGCCACTAACTGAAAACATACTTTTGTGCATAAAACCTATCATGTATTCAGCTAAATATGTATAATGGGCTCTCCTTTCAATCAAATCAGTGAAAATATGTAGGGGCAACCTTCTTTTCCCTAATTCTGCATCTGCATTACCCATATCAAGAGAACAAATGAAAGAGATTATAAATCCTTTTTCTAATGAAACAGAGATCAGGCACATATGATCTTTCCTTCATCCCTAGGTACTCATATAAATTCTAAAATAGATTAAGGAGGTCAATGAATTATTAAATGACAAAGTTGCCACATTTGAATTTAGTTTTGACTATTTGCCACTGAGCGATTTCAAATTCTTATAAAATCAATGTTATATTTACAGTTGATTCCTAAGTAATATGTTATTTGTAAAATATTGATCTCCAACTTGCATCAATTCATATTTCAGGGATCAGAATACTTGAGCAACTTTCTAATCAAGCTGCACATTATTCCCAGTCCTGACCACCCCAGGTACCTGATAACCTCTGATGGTTCTAGAGCTTTGACTGTGGTCCTATTTGGATGAAGAAGTCAGTGAGCTATGCTGTCATGATATGCTTGTTTTATAGTGTATAAGAAGCTTCCCTTTATTTATTTATTTATTTATTTATTTTCAAATATTTATATGCCGCCCAATCCCAAAGGACTCAGGGCGGCGTACAAAGTTAAAACAATCATAAAACAATAAAATAATACAGTCATACCGCGAGTCCGATCATATCCCGGCCCCCCGGGGAATTGTCCCTTGAGGACAATTCAGAATTATTATTATTATTGTTGTTGTTGTTGATGATGATGATGATGATGCTGATGATGAAGTTGGAAGGGATCTTGGAGGTCATCAAGTCCAACCCCCTGCTCAGGCAGGAAACCCTATACCATTTCGGACAAATGGCTGTCCAGTCTCTTCTTAAAAACTTCCAGTGTTGGAGCATTCACCGCTTCTGGAGGCAGGTTGTTCCACTGGTTAACTGTTCTAACTGTCAGGAAGTTTCTCCTTAGTTCTAGGTTGCTTCTCTCCTTGATTAGTTTCCATCCATTGCTTCTTGTCTTGCTGTCAGGTGCTTTGGAGAATAGTTTGACTCCCTCTTCTTTGTGGCAACCTCTGAGATATTGGAACACTGCTATCATGTCTCCCCTCATCCTTCTCTTCATGAAACTAGACATACCCAATTCCAGCAATTGTTCCTTATATGTTTTAGCCTCCAGTCCCATGATCATCTTTGTTGCTCTTCTCTATACTCTTTCTAATTGGTGGAAACTGAGGTAGCCAGGATGATTGTGAATGAGAATCAGTACTGAAATGTAACATTGTTTCTACAGTCACAGCAGTGGCTCCTAATTGATTTCTGATTCAAAAACAATGTGCTAGATTTTACTTAAACACTCCTATGCTATACAGCATAACTTCTGCAGGTAGAAGGTGTCTGGCCCATATTTGCAAGATGACAGGATATGCATAGACTCCTGCCTATGCCATATGAGATTCAAAGGACATTGACCTAAAGCTATTCCTTTTGTGTGGTAGCCCCTATTTCGCAAAAGACATTATTCCTTAGAGTTATATCAAGTACCATTTTAGTTTACTTATTGAAGATCTATGAAAAACAATTTTGTTTCAGGGAGCATTTGGAAACTGATTCTACATTTTTTGTTTGATTTTTAGAATTGAACTTCTGCCTTTTTATTTGACTGATGCCACATTATACATTGTTTGTTTTTAACTTTTGCAAAACATCTGAAGTCTTGGTAGCTAGGACACTAATTAATGCTTTTGGATGAGTGGGTTAGTGATGAAAAATAGTTGGGATGATGTGAATGGAACTAGGATTTTCTATATTTTCATGACCTTTTTCAGTGGGTGAAAGAGCTGGGACTTTGTTTAAACCTTATAAAGTCTACAGCAGAATATGCATACCATTGGTAGAAAGACTAAGCCACCAATTTTTGGCAATGGCAGTGGGCAGTGGAGGCACATGTATCCTTGGGATATTAATCTGCCCATCCTTATTCTGAGAAGTTAATTATTTTTAAGTCCATCCTTCTTCCAAGTATTATATAGACTTTCTGGTGAAGATCTAATTCTAAATAAGGCCCCAGGAACTATAAGTTGAAGTAGATGTTTTACTAAACAACTTTCTTATATGTAAGATGTACTAGTCTAAATTTCATAGAGTTCATAAGTTTTCAACTACATCTCCAGATGGATAATATAAATCTTTCTGCTAATCAAGTTCTGTGAATAATGCTTTTTTTTTCCTTAAAAAAATGGGGGTGTAGAATTTTTACAAATAAGAAAACTCATCTTCTAATATTACCCCATATCATTTAGAAATATCAGCTGCTTTTATTTGTTACTAAGCTTATTGCAAGAACAATCTGTAACAAGAATGAGTCATTCTCTTCAAAAAGAGAATATTTGTTTTTATTAGCATAGACTTTCTCTCACTCCTTTTTCGCATAGAAATAATGAATGTTATTTTCACCATTTATATGCAATTATGCAGACAATAGGCTTTCATCTTGCTAAAATTGTGTTAATGATTTCTAAATGCAATATTAGACATGGATGGATAATAGATAGATATGCAGCCTATAGTACAGGCAAAAAAAAAAGAGACAAACATTCACCATTTCTTAAACAAGTACCCAGTGCTAGAATTCCCAGATCTAGTGATATTAGCAACATTATTTAAATTTTCTTGGATTTGAGTGAGAAGGACGAAACAAAATGTGGTAAACTCGTTCCATGCTTTATTATTTTAATACTTCTAAATTAAAAAATAGAGTTGTAAATTACCTTGCTTTCCTCCCATTTTTTTCTGAGTGTTATTTTCCTTAAGAGATATGGAAGAATCATTTAATTAATTTTACAGACCAATTGCCCTGATGAATCTGTGAATTGGTAGCAAACTTTCAGCATGATTCAGGACTGGATCTGACCCACTCAATACTGTGCTGCTTTGATTTGGACATCTTCCAAATCTTTCAAAGAAGGATTCATTAATTGGCAGAATTTTATGAGTACCCTTAATGTTAATGTGATCTCTGGCCTTTTATGTGTACAGAGACTATTCTATTAACTGTTTAGGGTGTGGGGGGGGGAGGCAGAAACAAAGTGAAGAATTTACTTCCTAGTAGCCTTTCTATCTCAAAAACAGTCATTTGAATCTAAATATTTTTTTGAGTGAATGCAGGAAAAATGATGATGACAGTGAGCTTTTGGAAATGAGATTCTTGGACAGGAAGAAAAATATAATATTTACCAAGCATGAATACAAGAAGAAGGAAATTGATAATTAATACAGATTTTTTTAAAAAAAGCAAAAGACATTTGCTTTTTTACAATTTACTTTTGGTTGCCTGCCTAAAAGAAGAACGCAGGGGAAAAAAACCCCTCTCTTTTTCACTAGAAATTTTTTAAAAATGCTTTGATTTTGACAAAATATAATGGCACATATAGTTTTGTAATAATATGCAGAAGTGTATTTCAGAAACAGAATTAAATGTTTGTCTTCTGCTTTGTAGTACAAGTCTGCAGAGGAAAAAGCAAGTGAGAGAATGAGACCCTGCAAAATTCTCCCACTAATTTGAGGAGACAGGCAGACGGAAAGACAGACAGATAGACAATGAGAGTTCATATGCGTAATTTTCTTTCCAGAAGCTACAACAATGTTTCTGTTAAGAGAAATGGAAAGAGACAAAGAAACACAACAACTACAGTTAGGCACTGCTGTCCGGAAAATGATCTACTTCTGCTTCATGGTTGGAAGTCAAGCTCCTAAGAGCAATCTGGGGTTTGATTTCTTATTTGAGGGAGTGCATCTTTATTTGCCCGAGTTAGCTGCCCTAGATTGAAATTTAGGGAATTTGTGTTTATTTTAATGAACACAAATACATACATATTTGTCCACACAAAAACTGTTTAACCGTAATAAGAGTGTAACAAAAATTTACTGAGCCTGAATAATCCTTTCCATGTATAAAATGTTTTGAACCAACAAGAAATTATATTATTTGACTGACATAAAAGATTGTTTTTCTTTTCTTCTGTTTTTTTTTTTTTTTTTACTTATTTAGAACCAGATTATTAACATTTTCTGTCAATGAAGATTCTCAATTATCCTGATGGAGTTGTCTGGATGTTGAGTCATGGCAACTGGACTTCTTTTCTTGTTAGTTTGAAACATTTTGCTGCTTATCTAAATAATTTCTTCAGTCTTAGCAAGTTAGTTAGGGGACCCCATATATGTCCTCCAGGGTGGTTTCATTTCTCACCTAATCTGAATAGACTCATCGGGTGAGTAGGCAGAGAGTCATGGAGATGTAAATGTTCCAGCTCCTAAATCCTTTTCCCTAGGTAGGTCATTAAGTGTGGCCTCCCTCGTGAATCTGCTGTTTTAGGGCATAAGTCATTGAAAGCTATTTTTTCTCTTGCACAAAGTGCACTTAAGTCAATTATTTGCTCCTAGGGTGTTGTACAAGAAGCCATGAGAAATAAGCGAATGAAATAAATACACATTCTTGAGAACTTAAAGCATTTATATCTGTCAGTGGCTACTAATCCCAATTATTCTATTCTACTTTCAGGCTCAGGAACACTTTGCTACTGAATGAGAATTACTGGAAAGGAAGGACATCAGTGAGGAAGCCAGCTAAGTTTTATACCGACTTCTAAATGTTGGTTCAACACATGTACAAGTTAGAGAAGGTTGCATCAACTTCTTTTAAAAGATCAAATTTCCCTTGAACTTTCCTAAGAGAATGCGAGATACCGAAATCAAAACAGCCTCCATTCATTTGCAACCCACTTATCTTCAAAAAAACTTGCTGGAGAACTTCTTAAGATGATTATAAGAAGCAGAAGAGAAAATTTAATATCCCATTATACCCCAAAAATGATTGCCAGTGCAATTCTCAGACTCACCATTCTGGATTAGGCAAACAAATTGCCTGAAATTTATCTTGCTACATACAGTGTATAAATCAACTTCCTATGAAATGTGCATCCAGAGATCACTAGGACTTTGTACCAAAGGTGTCTTAGCAGAGGGTCCATTCATCTTCCTCAACCTGATGATATCCAAATGTTCTGGATTAACAACTCCATAATTCTCAGACAGCATAACTATCTTGGATAGACATTTTTGAAACTGCAGTCTACCACATCTGGAGAGTTTGAAAAAGCTTTACGTGGATTTTTGGCAGAGGCTGTATTTTGAAGGAACATGAAGGAAATAGTGAATTGTGTCTTGTCTTTTTCCCTGGGTTACATTTTCTTTCCCTTCTCTTCTTCTGGCAGGAATTCTGAAGTGTTCAGTTCTGAAATATCTACTGTTTTATCCCAACTAAGTGGTCCTGAAGCACTGATAGAATGAATCCAGTTAAAGTTCAAAATTGAACAGGCAAGAAAGTAACTATGGGTCATTTGAAGAGACTTGTAAATGTGTCTGGCTAGCTGTCAGTCTTCAGAATGCAAGAGCTGCAAGTTACAACAGAAACAAGAATGACGTCCTGTCCTGTCCTAGCCTGTCCTCCCCCCCTTTTATTTTTTTCTTGACTCTCTCACATTTTTTTAAAAAAAAAATCTTTCTTCCTCTTTCTTTTTTTGTATTTGACATAAATGCTTTTGCCTAAGCTTTTCTGGCTGAAAATAGGGCCATAGAAAAGGAACTTATATCTTTAATTGCTACTCTATTGTTGGTAGAATTTATAAATTATGATATTGTTACCTGAGGGCTTGCTGACAGACTGCACTAGTACTATTCAGTCTGGCTCTAATCCCAGCCTTTTCCCCCTC